>NC_090393.1:49138141-49398141 GCF_036365525.1 Heterodontus francisci
CTACTTTCTTTTTTTTAAGACCTGTACTTCTGTGCCTTTTTAAATTTTTAAAAAAACTAGGGGATTGAGGATGATAAGGAGTTTCTATCTCAAAGTCTTTGAAAAGAATATGTTGACAGGTTGGGAGATGGTACATTACATCTAGATTTTGATACTAGTGGACAACAAGGCAAGAAAAATATCCTGCAGCCTACATGCTTGGAACAATGCATGACTCAGACGTCATGACGCCTCGAATCAGAAAACAGCAAAAGCATGACAAATGATGATAATGTCAGATCAGAACCTCTAAACCTTGGCACATACCTCAGCAGCCAATTGACAAACATGTAACGATTCACATACAAAAAACAAACTTAATTTAGTTCCATCAGTTAGCTTACAAAACAAAGAATGTCGTAAAACAAGCATGTATGGCCCTATGATGCTAACAACCCAGTAATAAAAATAATTCACCATGATCAACACTAGTTCAATAATCAATGTACTGAAACTACAAAAGAGTGAAAAAATAGCATTGAGAGACACGCTGTACTAAACACTTAATCTTTCTAATATTACACTGAATCTCCTTGATTTATGGCTCCAGAGATTACGGATACACTTATTCTGTAGCTACAAGCAGAATCTAGCCAGGAAGTATGTTGTTTATATTCCATGGCTCCAAATCAAATTCTTGGAGTCAGGAGAGTGCTCTGTGAATGTATGTGTATACTGAAGTTACACCTCATCTAGTGCAAAATCCAAACAGTGCAAGAGTGCCTCCACCAGGTGGATCTTCACACTACTAGGCTGCGGACTCAATTTGGAAAGAAATTAATAATAGAGCAAAAGTCGAAATATAAAGATAGCCTTTATGAAGCAAATGTAATTTAAAAAAATACACCTTCAGAAACACCAAATACCTTTATGAAAGCACAATCTATAAAACTATCAAAACAAGCCTTAAAGCTGTTCTTTTACGTTTTAGCTTTTATTTGGAGGGGAGATGAAGTGATTCTGACATGAAACCTATCAAAAATACAACAAATAATTTCAAAATTGTAGTTTTTTATTCTTTTGTCTTTTTGACTGGCAACCCTGAAAGTTCCAATGCAGGGAATATCTTCATTTTATAAATAACAGTATAATTTCAAACTTTTCTTGCAATTCTCTCCCCTACCCTGCTCTCCTGAAGGCCCTAACCCTTTAGTGGAGTATGGTGGCACAAGCCCTTGTTGCCCTCCGGTCCCTCACCCAAATGCGTATTTTTCACGAGTGCCTTGTTTCAACGACAGGATCATCACCACAGGGTCTAATCCTTTCCACAACCACTATATAAACACACACACACACTTCCAGTAGGAAAGCAAGGAGTAATTTTCAAAGTCCTAAGTATTAGTATCAATATTCAATCACCAGTGAAACATAAGAACAGGAGTAGGCCATTCAGCCCCATAGCCTGTTCTACCATTTAATTTGATCATGGCTGATCTATATCTCAATTCAAGCTATCCGCCTTGGTTCTGCAACCCTTAATAGCCTTGCATAACAAGTATTTATAAATTGCAATTTTTAAATTTTCAATTGACTGAGACACAACAGCTTTTTTGAGGAGAGAGTTCTAGATTTCAACTATCCTTTGTGTGAAGAAGTACTTTCTGATATCATCCCTGAACAGCTGAGCTCTAATTTTAAGGTTATGCCCTCTTGTTCCGGACTCTCTCACTAGAGGAAATTGTTGCTTGCTACCTTATCAAGCCTTCAACAATGTTAAATACTGAAATTGAACCACCCCTTAATTTTCTATATTTAAAGGAATACAAGCCTAGTCTCTGTAACTACGTCCTCATAATTTAACCCTTTTAGCCCGGTACCATTCTGGTGACTCTGCACTGCAGTCCTCAAGGCCAATATATCTTTCCTAAGGTGTCAATCCCTGAACTGAATGCTGAACTCGAAATTTAATCTCATCAGAGCTTTGTATAACTGTAATATAACATCCAGCGCTTTGTATTCCAGTCCCCTTGAGATATAGGGCTGGATTTTACATTAGGCAGACGGGAATTCGCCACTGACGTAAAAGTCGGTGGCGAGCCCGCTTCCGCCTAGCCTTGGGATCTGTCCCGCATTTTATGGGTCTCCGGGCTTTATTTGTCCTGAGGCGGGACTTCCATCCACTTGAGGGAGGAAGTCCCGCCTCAGTGAGCTGCCGGCCAATCAGCAGGATGGCATCTCTTTGTCCCAGCAGCGCCACCGGAAGTGGTGGCCACAGCTGGGACTCCAGCCCAACCGATGACATAGAGCCAGTAGGAAAGGTAAGTTGGGCAGGCCTCACCAGGGGGATTGGTCGGGCCCTGTGAGGCGAAGGTGGTCATTTGGGAGGAGTGGGGGGGGAGCTTGGGTCCCGAGGGTGGGTTGGGAGGTGGAGGCGGCCCTCAATTGGGCACCCTGTGCTCGACTGCCATGGCCTCCGCCCGGTGCTCAGAAAGGCCAGCAGCTATCGCTGGGCAGCCTTTCATGTCCCCAGCATGCCCGCTTGCCACGGGTAAAATACCCGTGGAGGTGGGTGAGGGCCCTTAAGTGGCCGTTAAGTGGCCACTTAAGGGCCTTGACTGGCCTCAGGCGGGTGGGCCGTTTCCCACCCACCCCCCCACCCCCACCCCGCCCGACCACCGTAAAGTTGACCGGAGGCGGGAGTGGGGTGGGAAGGCCTCCTGGAGCCTCTCGCTCAATTTTACACCGCCCCCATCTATCCCCATGCCACCATCTGACCCGCTGGGGCGGCGTAAAATTCAGCGCATAATCCAAATTTCCATTAGCTTTTTAAAATATGTTTCTATGTGACCACTAGCTTCTAGTGATTTATGTACTTGGATGCCTAAATCTCTCTGTCACTTTTTACAGTTCCTAGTCTCTCACCATTTAGAAAATACTCTGATCTATATTTTTTAGGTCCAAAGTAGATCGCCTGACACTTCCTCACACTGAACTCCATCTGCTGCAGTTTTGCTCAGGCACTCAATCTATCAATGTCCCTTTACAGCTTTCTGCTCCAATCTTACTGTGCCACCTAACTCAGTGCCATCAGAAAACCTGAATATAAGGCTCTCTGTTCGTTCATTGAACCAATTTATAATTATAGTGAAAGGCTGAGGCCCTGATACCACGAGTCAGATCCTGCCAATCGTAAAGAAAGAGGTAGTAGAGACACTGGTTGGGATAAAAATTGATAAAGAGCAGGTATTAGAAAGGCTGGCTGTACTTAAAGTTGATAAGTTACCAGGACCAGATGAGATGCATCCCAGGATACTGAGGGAAGTATGGGTAGAAATTGAGCAGGCACTGGCCTTAACCTTTCAATCCTCCTTAGGTACAGTGTGGTATCAGAGGACTGGAGAATTGCAAATGTTACATGCTTGTTCAAAAAAGGGTGTAAGGATAAGCCCAGCAACTATAGGCCAGTCAGTTTAACCTCGGTGGTGGGAAAGCTTTTAGAAATGATAATCTGGGGCAAAATTAACCGCCATTTGGACAAATATGGATTAATTGAGGAAAGCCAGCACTGATTAGTTAAAGGCAAATTGTGTTTGACTACTGTGATTGAGTCTTTCTATGAGGTAACAGGGAGGGTTGATGAGGGCAATGTGGTTGATGTGGTGTACATGGACTTCCAAAAGGTGTTTGATAAAGTGCCACATATCAGGCTTATCAACAAAGCTGCAGCCCATGAAATAAAGGGGGCAGTGGCAGCATGGATACAAAATTGGCTCAGTGACAGGAAACAGAGAGTAGTGGTGAACATGGGGGTATATGTGCACAAATCGTTGAAGGTGGCAGGGCAGGTGAGAAAGCAGTCAATAAGGCAGGTGAGAAAGCAGTCAATAAGGCATATGGGATCCTGGACTTTATAAATAAAGGCATCGAGTACATTATGGTGAACTTTTATAAAACACAGGTTCGTCCTCAACTGGAGTATTATGTCCAATTCTGGACACCACACTTTGGGAGGAATGTGAAGGCATTTACGAGAATGGTTCCGGTGATGAGAGACATCAGTTACTTGGATAGTTTGGCGAAGCTAGAACTGTTTTCCTTACAGGAGGTTGAGAGGAGATTTGTTAGAGGTTGTCATGCAGGCTCCCATCTGCCAAGAATGAGGCAAATTAATTTTGCCACATGGACAATAAACTTCAAATTGTTGCTGGGAAGAAAAGAGGGCCTATTACAAGAAATTGCCAAGTCCCTAGCCGGAAAGACATTTTTGCATACTAGCAGACAGTGTTGGAACAAAGGAACCAGTCCCTGCTCCCAATACACAGAACGCACGTGGTCAGACCATTTTAGTCACATGACTAACTGGCTGTTGCAGAGTTTTGAACTGAGAGTTTTAAATTGGAGAAACAGGATGTTTGAAGACAGAAAGCTCCTGACATCCGGATTGAGAACATCTCTCTCTTGTCTGCTCCCATCTCTTTCTCACCAGCTTCGGAATCCATTGAAGACCCATGAAACCAAGAGAGTAAAGTCTCCTACAATGAACAAGGTTTAAGAAGAATACTGGGCCCCAACAAAAAGCAAGAATTACCTACAAGCAAGAACTCTACAGTGAGCTCGAAGAACTATAACAACTCTTTAGATTTTGCCTCAAACCTTTCCACTTTATTTTTTTCTTCTGATCTTTTCTATCCCTATCTGCATGTGTGTATCGCTTATGCATGCTTGCGTGGGCGCGTCATGTATCCGTAGGCGTTAACCCAATTAGAGTTTAAGTTTTAATAAATTTCACTTTTCTTCTTTAAACCTCAGAAGGCCTGTTTGTGCTTGTTTCTCTCCCTTATAATTGGAAAGCGGTGAATAAGGATTCACCAACGTGGGAGCCAACGGTGTGTTTAAAATTAAACCCTGTTACAGTAAGACCAGGTGAAGGCTGAGAGGGACCCCGAGACACCTTTCTCACCTGGTCATAACAAGGGCCGGAATTTTACTCCACCCCAGCTAGCCGGATTGTGGCAGGGGTGATGGAAAAAATTGAGCGGGAGGCTCTGGGAGGCCTTCCCGGCCCACTGCTGCCTCCGCCCCACTTTACATGGGCTGCGGGACAGCGAGAAATGGGCCGCTTGCCCCAGGCCAATCAAGGTCCTTCAGGGCCTTAACGGCCACTTAAGGGCCTTCTCCCGCCTCCACGGGTATTTTACCCATGGCAAGCGGGCATCCGGTAGACGGGAAAGGCCACCCAGTGTTACCTGGCAGCCTCAGCGCACCGGGGGGACGGAGACCCTAACAATCGGGCACAGGGTGCCCGATTGAGGGCCGCCCCCACTTCCCCAACCAGGACTCGAGATGCCCCCCTTCCTCCCAAACGACCACTCTTGCCTCACCAGGTCGCAACCGATTCCCACGGTGAGGCAAACTCCAACTTACCCAGTCCCTAATCCATGTCCTGTGCTAGGCTGCAGTCCCAGCAGTTGCCACCGCTCCCGGTGACGCTGCTGGGACTAACAGCTGCCGGCCCGATGATTGGATGGCAGCTCAATGAGGCGGAACTTCCTCCCTCAAGCGGGTGGAAGTCCCACCTCGGAACAATTAAAGCCCAGGGACCCATAAATGCGGGACGGATCCCTGGGCCGGGCGGAAGCAGGATCGCCACCATATTTTACGTCGGTGACCAGCTCCCGTCTGCCCGACGTAAAATGCAGCTTAAGGTGTTCAAAATCATGATGGATCTGGACAGAGTAGATGGGGAGAAACTGTTCCCACTGATGGAAGGGTCAAGAACCAGAGGACATCAATTTATAGTGACTGACAAAAGAACCAGAGGCAACATGCGGAAAAACTTTTTTACATAGTGAGTGGAGTGCACTGCCTGAGTGTGTGATGGAAGCAGATTCAATCATGGTTTTCAAAAGGTAATTGGATTATTATCTGAAGAGAAAAGATTTGCAGGACGACGAGGAAAAGGCAGAGGAGTGGGACTAGCTGAATTGCTCTCGCAGAGAACTGGCACAAACACGATGGGCTGAATGGCCTCCTTCTGTGCTGTAATCTATACGATGCAAGACTCTAAACCCATTATCCCTACTCTCTATCTCATACCTGTTAACCAATTCCCTACCCATGTCAGTAGGTTCCCTCCAATTGCTTGTACTCTCCTTTTTATTAACAGTCTCTTAAAGTGAACCTTCTCAAATGCCTTCTGGAAGTCCATATATAACATCCATAGGCATTCCCTTATCTACCACGTTAGTGACCTCCTCAAAAAATTCAATGCAGTTCATGAGACAGGACATACCCTTTACAAATCTATGCTGGCTCTCTTTGATCAGTTCACTTTTGTCCAAGTGCCATGAGACATTGATAATTTAGTTCAATAATAAATTAAGTCAGTTCATGATTTCCCTTGAAGTGTAAAGTGGAGAAACACATGTATGTTACAATAAATGACACCAATAGGATGTTGCTTTTTATGAATTAGAGTCCTATGATAGAAAGTAGCATTGCCCCATACATTGAGGAGTTTTAAGGCAGGCTTAGTTTCTGGCACAGCCTGATCTGACAGTCTCCACAACCTCCACAACGTTGGTCACAGACACTATATATGCTGCTTGTGAACTTTTCACATTACCAAGTTAATTTACAAGATAGCTAACCAATTTCCTGCATCAGAAATGACTAATGCTATTGCAGCACCCATCACATGATGTGCTATCACTCAGAAACCAGCACTTTTGTACATTTGGAATTTTTAATGCAAATTGTGATACTCAGACAACAATTCACATTACATTCGTTATGTGACAAAATTCACTGCATTAATCACAGGTGTCTATTGCTAAGGAAAGGTTATGTCAGTGTAGTAACATACTACGCTTTTTTGTACATAATGTGTGTATCAGCTGGGGCTCAGTTGGTAGCATTCTCACCTCTGTGTCAGAATATTTTGGGTGCAATGCCCCAATCCAGGACTTAAACACAAAAATCAAGGCTGATACTCTAGTGCAGTATTGAGGAAGTGCTGCATTGTTCTTTTTTGGGAATCATGGGATTTGCCATTGCTGGCGAGGCCAGTATTTATTGCCCATCCCAAATTTCCCTTGAGAAGGTGGTGGTGAGCCACCTTCTTGAACTGCTGCAGTATATGTGGGGTATGTATACCCACAGTGCTGTTAGGAAGTGAGTGCCAGGATTTTGACCCAGCGACAGTGAAGGAATGGTGATGTAGTTCCAAGTCAGGATGGTGTGTGACTTGGAGGGGAACTTGCAGGCGGTGGTGTTCCCATGCATCTGCTGCCCTTGTCCTTCTAGGTGGCAGAGGTCGTGGGTTTGGAAGGTGCTGTCGAAGGAGCCTTGATGAGTTGCTACAGTGCATCTTATAGATGATACACACTGCTGCTGCTGTGCCTCGGTGGTGGAGGGAGTGAATGTTTGTGGATGGGGTGCCAATCAAGCGGGCTGCTTTGTCCTAGACCTCATTGTCAGAGCTGTCATCTTTCAGATGAGACCAAGGACCCGCCTGCCAGGCGGACATAAAAGATCCCATGGCACTATTTCGAAGAAAAGCAGGGGATTTCTCCCCTGTGTCCTGGTCAATATTTATCCTCCCATTAACATCACAAAAACAGATTATCTGGTCTTTATCACATTGCTGTTTGTGGGAATTGGCTGTGCAGAAATTGGCTGCCGCGTTTCCTAATTACAACAGTGACTACACTTCAAAAATATTTCATTGACTGTAAAGTGTTTTGACTGGTGGTCCTGAAATGTAAATATAAATGCAAGTCTTTCTTTTTTCAGCATAGGTTACACACACTGGTGTTCAAATAGTGTAGCACGTACCATGGCTATTTTGAAACCAAAACCTGGTTCTCCCAAGATGTTATCCTTTGGAAGTCTGCAGTCTTCAAAAATTAGGTTTGCAGTGGATGATGCTCTAATCCCCAATTTGTCTTCTTTCTTTCCCAAGGATAGCCCTGGCGTAGGCATGGGAACTAAGAATGCACTTATTCCCTGTAAACACAATGCAAGCAAAACATATTACATACATTGGAATAAAAAAACTAAATTTTGTTTTAAAGTTTCAATTTTGTATTACTATCATTTTTTTATTCATTCATGGGAAGTGGGCGTCACTGGCTATGCCAGCATTTATTACCCATCCCTAATTGCTCTTGAGAAGGTGGTGGTGAGCTGCCTTCTTGAACCGCTGCAGTCCATGTGGGGTAGGTACACCCACAGTGCTGTTAGG
The DNA here is from genome assembly GCF_036365525.1 of Heterodontus francisci. Taxonomy (NCBI): domain Eukaryota; kingdom Metazoa; phylum Chordata; class Chondrichthyes; order Heterodontiformes; family Heterodontidae; genus Heterodontus; species Heterodontus francisci. The sequence continues at coordinate 49,146,366 of NC_090393.1, forward strand.
AAGGGAGTTCGAGGATTTTGACCCAGCGACAGTGAAGGAACGACGATACAGTTCCAAGTCAGGATGGTGTGTGACTTGGACGGGAACTTGCAGGTGGTGATGTCCCCATACATCTGCTGCTGTTGTCCTTCTAGGTGGTAGTCGCGGGTTTGGAAGGTGCTGCCTAAGGAGCCTTGGTGTGTTACTGCAGTGCATCTTGTAGATGGCACACACTGCTGCCACTGTGCGTCGGTGATGGAAGGAGTGAATGTTTCTGGATGGTGTGCCAATCAAGCGGGCTGGTTTGTCCTGGATGGTGTCGAGCTTCTTGAGCGTTGTTGGAGCTGCACCCATCCAGGCAAGTGGAGAGTATTCCATCACACTCCTGACTTGTGCCTTGTTGAAGGTGGACAGGCTTTGGGGAGTCAGGAGGTGAGTTACTTGCTGCGGGATTCCTAGCCTCTGATCTGCTCTTGTTCCCACAGTATTTATATGGCTACTCCAGTTCAGTTTCTGGTCAATGGTAGCCCCTAGGATGTTGATAGTGGGGGATTCAGCGATGGTAATGCCATTGAATGTCAAGGGGCGATGGTTAGATTCTCTCTTGTTGGAGATGATCGTTGCCTGGCACTTGTGCGGCGCGAATGTTACTTGCCACTTATCAGCCCAAGCCTGGATATTGTCGAGGTCTTGCTGCATTTCTACACGGACTGCTTCAGTATTTGAGGAGTCGTGAATGGTTATGAACATTGTGCAATCATCAGCGAACATTCTCACTTCTGACCTTATGATTGAAGGAAGGTCATTGATGAAGCAGCTGAAGATGATTGGGCCTAGGACACTACCCTGAGGAACTCCTGCAGTAATGTCCTGGAGTTCAAATGATTGACCTCCAACAACCACAGCCATCTTCCTTTGCGCTAGGTATGACTCTAACCAGCAGAGAGTTTTCCCCCTGATTCCCATTGACTCCAGTTTTGCTCGGGCTCCTTGATACCATACTCAGTCAAATGCTGCCTTGATGTCAAGGGCAGTCACTCTCACCTCACCTCTTGAGTTCAGCTCTTTTGTCCATGTTTGAACCAAGGCTGTAATGAGGTCAGGTGCTGAGTGGCCCTGTCGGAACCCAAACTGGGCATCACTGAGCAGGTTATTGCTAAGCAAGTGCTGCTTGATGGCACTGTTCATGACACCTTCCATTACTTTGCTGATGATTGACAGTGGACTGATGGGGCGGTAATTGGCTGGGTTGGACTTGTCCTGCTTTTTGTGTACAGGACATACCTGGGCAATTTTCCACATTGCCGGGTAGATGCCAGTGTTGTAGCTATACTGGAACAGCTTGGCTAGGGTCGCGGCAAGTTCTGGAGCACAGGTCTTCAGTACTATTGCCAGAATATTGTCAGGACCCATAGCCTTTGTAGTATCTAGTGCCTTCAGTCGTTTCTTGATATCACACGGAGTGAATCGAATTGGCTGAAGTCTGGCATCTGTAATGCTGGGGACTTCAGGAGGGGGCCGAGATGGATCCTGTTCTCCCTCCTACCCTGCTCCCCGTAAATGCCAATTTCTGTAGTTGAGGTTGGTGACCTTAGAACCATAGACGTATAACGGCACAGAACAAGGCCATTCAGCCCCATTGAGTCAATGCAAGCTCTCTGTAGAGCAATCCAGTCAGTCCCATTCCCTGGCTCTATTCCCATAGCCCTGTTAGTTTATTTCCCTCAATTTCCTTTTGAAATCATTCATCATCTCCACTTCCCTCCTAGGCAGCGACTTCCAAGTCATCACCACTTGCTGTGTAAAGAAGTTCTTCCTCACATCCCCCCTGCATTTCTTGCCCAGAACCTTAAATCTGTGTCCTCTAGTCCTTGTACCATCAGCTCTAACCTAACCTTGTAGCTAAAATCCCTCATCCCTGGAACCATTCTGGTAAGTCTGCTCGGCACCCTCTCAAGGATCCTCAAATCCTTCCTAAAGCATGGTGATCAGAATGCAATATTCTGGTTGTGGCCTAACCAGAACTTTGTAAAGGTTCAGCATAATGTCCCTGCTTTTGTACTCAGTGTTGTGATATCACTTTAACAGTTTCAGTACTTCACACATTATCACAGAAAGTCATGTCAACCAACATACGACAGCTGAAGTTGTGTTAGTCACCCAGTCACATGTAAATTATAGAGCTCTCTTGTAAACCTGTTACTTAATAATAAAGAACCCACTACTTACCTACCTTTCAACTCACGATTGCTTGGTACCTTATTGCTGAAGAAAGCAATAACATAATATAGTGGCAGTTTGTGGTTTCTAAAGCTTTTGAGTTCTGAACATACCATCCACAACCTGGTGGTGTGAAGGTGTATTTGAAGACCACAGCGTGGAGGTAGTAGAGCACATCAGAGTAAAAGTACTGCAGAGGCTCAGCAGCAGCATTCAATGGGAACAGCGATCTCGAGTGAGACATCAGGAACAGTGATCTCTCCCGTTGGAATCGACCAAAATCAGGATATCGTTGGAGGCAGCAGTGGTGGCGTGGCACGACACTGTCAGTTTTGATGACCATCACTGAATTCAGTGCTCAGGAGTGCGTGGATACAAGAAAGGGGGTTGTTATTTTGACAGTGGCCTGCAAGAAAAGGCAGGAATTAGGCTCGGGAGAAGTGGGCAGAGTCAGTTCACGTTGGGGCTGCGGAATGGCACTGCCATTGCACACTGTGTGTTTTCCTGTCATAATCGCTTCATGGACGGCGTCTCCATGATCACAGGCTGCAAGTCCGCACTGCAGGCACTGAGCACAGGGCGTGGCTGAAGTCCGATGCTGTAGACACAGCAGATCTGCAATTCTTTTTTCCCTTCAGTCAAAGCTTAAGGCTCTGTATCTGAATGCACGCAGCATTTGTAACAAGATAGATGAGTTGATGGCACAAATAGAAATTAATGAGTATGACTTGATAGCTATTACAGAGACATGGTTGCAGGGTGACCAAGACTGGGAACTCAATATTCAAGGGTATTCGATGTTCCGGAAAAATAGGCAAAAAGGAAAAGGAGGTGAGGTAGCTTTGTTAATAAAGGAAGGTATCAGTGCAGTGGTGAGTAGTGATATAGGTGCAATCGACCGTGATGTGGTATCAGTTTGGGTGGAAATAAAGAATAGCAAGGGGAAGAAGTCACGGGGTGGGAGTGGTCTATAGGCCCCCAAACAGTTGCCTCACTGTAGGACAAAGCATAAATCGGGAAATAACGGAGGCGTGTAAGAAGGGCACTACAATTGACATGGGTGATTTTAATCTGCATATTGACTGGACAAATCAGATTGGCAGAGGTAACATGGAAGACGAATTTATAGAGTGCATCAGGGATTGTTATTTGGAGCAATACGTTACAGAATCTACCAGGGGACAGGCTATTTTAGATCTAGAAATGTGAAATGAGGGAGGATTAATAAGAGATATCATTAAGGATCCTCTGGGGGTAGCAATCACAACATGGTAGAATTTCAAATTCATTTTGCAACTCGGGTCTCAAACCAGTGTCCGCAACTTAAACAATGGCAATTACAGAGGTATGAAGAAAGAGTTGTCTAAAGCGGGCTGGGAAAATAGACTAAGGGGAAGGTCAGTGGATGAGCAGTGGCAGATATTTAAGCAGATATTTCATAATGCTCAGCAAAAATTTATCCCGATCAAAAAGGACTCGATGAGAAGAATGAACCACCCGTGGTTAACAAAGGCGGTCAAGGAGAGTATCAAATCAAAAACTAGGGCATATAAAGGGCAAATCAAAAACTAGGGCAAATCAAAAACTAGGGTCCCTCATGGCAGACTGGTACAAAAGGTGAAGTCACACGGGATCAGAGGTGAGCTGGCAAGATGGATACAGAACTGGCTCGGTCATAGAAGACAGAGGGTAGCAGTGGAAGGGTGCTTTTCTGAATGGAGGGCTATGAGTAGTGGTGTTCCGCTGGGATCAGTGCTGGGACCTTTGCTGTTTGTAGTATATATAAATGATTTGGAGGAAAATGTAGCTGGTCTGATTAGTAAGTTTGCAGACGACACAAAGGTTGGTGGAGTTGCGGATAGTGATGAGGATTGTCAGAGGATACAGCAGGATATAGATCAGTTGGAGACTTGGGCGGAGAAATGGCAGATGGAGTTTAATCCGGACAAATGTGAGGTAATGCATTTTGGAAGGTCTAATGCAGGTGGGACGTAAACAGTAAATGGCAGAACCCTTAGGAGTATTGACAAGCAGAGAGATCTGGGTGTACAGGTCCACAGGTCACTGAAAGTGGCAACGCAGGTGGATAAGGTAGTCAAGAAGGCATACGGCATGCTTGCCTTCATCGGTCGGGGCATAGAGTATAAAAATTGGTAAGTCATGCTGCAGCTGTACAGAACTTTAATTAGGCCACACTTAGAACATTGCGTGCAATTCTGGTCGCCACACTACCAGAAGGACGTGGAGACTTTGGAGAGAGTACAGAAGAGGTTTACCAGGATGTTGCCTGGTCTGGAGGGCATTAGCTATGAGGAGAGGTTGGATAAACTCGGACTGTTTTCACTGGAATGATGGAGGTGGAGGGGCGACATGATAGAGGTTTACAAAGTTATGAGCGGCATGGACAGAGTGGATAGTCAGAAGCTTTTTCCCAGGGTGGAAGAGTCAGTTACTAGGGGACATAGGTTTAAGGTGCGAGGGGCAAAGTTTAGAGGGGATGTGCGAGGCGTGTTCTTTACACAGAGGGTGGTGAGTGCCTGGAACTTGCTGCCGGGGGAGGTGGTGGAAGCAGGTACGATAGTGACTTTTAATTGGCATCTTGACAAATAGATGAATAGGATGGGCATAGAGGGATACGGTCCCCGGAAGTGCAGAAGGTTTTAGTTTAGGCAGGCATGGCCTGTTCCTGTGCTGTACTGTTCTTTGTTCTGTGTTCTATAAAGCAGTGAAAAATAGTGGTAGGCCAGAGGATTGGGAATTTTTTAGGAACCAGCAGTGGATGACTACGAAGCTAATAAAGAGGGAGAAAATTGATTATGAAATTAAATTGGCAAGAAATATAAAAACAAACAGCAAGAGCTTCTACGGGTATATAAAAAGAAAAAGAGTAGCTAAAGCGAGTGTGGGACCCTTGGAGGATGTGACTGGAGAAGTGATAACGGGGAACAGGGAAATGGCAGATAATTTAAACCAATATTTTGCATCAGTCTTCACAGTGGAGGACATTATAAACAACCCACAGGTATCAGATAAGCAAGGAGCTAATGGGAGGAAAGATCTTGTAACAGTCTCTATCGCAAGGGACAAAGTATTTGACAACCTAATGAGACTAAAGGCAGACAAGTCACCAAGACCTGATGGCCTACATCCAAGGGTTTTAAAGGAAGTGGCTGCAGAGATAGTGGAGGCATTGATCGAAATATTCCAGAACTCACTGGATTCTGGAAGGGGCCCAACAGATTGGAAAAACACTAATGTGACACCCCTGTTCAAGAAGGGAGGGAGACAAAAAGCAAGAAATCATAGGCCAGTCAGCCTATCATCGGTCGTTGGGAAAATGCTAGAGTCCATTATTAAGGAAGAAATAGCGGGACATTTAGAAAAGCTTAATGCACCTCTCATTCTTCTAAACTCCAATGAATAAAGGCCTAACCTGTTTAGTCGTTCTTGATAAGACAACCCCTTCATCCCAGGAATCAGCCTAGTGAACCTTTTCTGAACTCCCTCCAATGCTAGTATATCCTTCCTTAAATACGGGGACCTAAACTGTCCACAGTACTCCAGGTGTGGCCTCACCAACACCCTGTACAGTTGTAACAAGTCTTCCTTATTTTTAAACGCACCAAGGTTCATTAGACAGCACCTTCCAAACCCACGACCTCTACCAACTAGAAGGTCAAGGGCAGCAAATGCATGGGAACACCACTACCTGCAAGTTCCCCTCCAAGTGACACACCATCCTGACTCGGAACTATATCGCTGGTCCTTCACTGTCGCTGGGTCAAAATCCTGGAATTCCCTTCCTAACAGCACTGTGGGTGTACCTACCCCACATGGACTGCAGCAGTTCAAGAAGGCAGCTCACCACCACCTTCTCAAGGGCAATTAGGGATGAGCAATAAATGCTATCCTGGCCAGCGATGCCCACATCCCATGAATGAATAAAAAAAATAATTCTAACCCCCTAGCAATAAATGCCAAAATTCCATTTGCCTTCCTAATTACTTGCTGCACCTGCATGCTAACTTTTTGTGTTTCATGTACAAGAACACCCAGATCCCTCTGTACTGCAGTATTTTGTAGTCTTTCTCCATCTAAATAATAATCAGCCTTTTTATTCTTCCTACCAAGGTGGATGACCTCATACTTTCCCATGTTGAACTCCATCTGCCAAGTTTTTGCCCACTCACTGAACCTATCTATATTCCTTTGTAGATTATTTGTGTCCTCATCACAACATGCCTTCCCACTTATTTTTGTATTGTCAGCAAATTTGGATACTCTACACTAATCTAGATAGTAAATAGTTGATGCCCTTGGACCGATCCTTGTGGCACCCCACTAATTACGGCTTTCCAACCTGAAAAAGACCCATTAATCCTGACTCTCTGCCTTCTGTGTGTTAGCCAGTCCTCAATCCATGCCAACACATTACCCCCAATACCCCGAGCTCTTATTTTGTGCAATAACCTTTTATGTGGCACCTTATTGAACGCCTTCTGAAAATTCAAATACACTACATCTACCAGTTCCCTTTATCCACTTTGCTTGCTATATCCTCAAAGAACCAACAAATTTGTCAAACATTTCCCTTTCATAAAACCTTGTTGACTCTGTTTGACTGCATTATGTTTTTCTAAATGTCCTGCTATTTCTTCCTTAATAATGGACTCTAGCATTTTCCCAATGACAAACGTTAAGCTAACTGGTCTATAGTTTCCTGCTTTCTGTCTCCCTCCTTTCTTGAATAGGGGTGTCACATTAACGGTTTTCCAATGCTCTGGTACCCTACTGGAATCCAGTGAGTTTTGGTATATTATGACCAATGTCTCCACTATCTCTGCAGCCACTTCTTTTAAAACCCTTGAATGCAGGCCATCAGGTCCTGGCAACTTGTCTGCCTTTAGTCCCATCAGTTTGTCAAATACCTTTTCACTCGTGATAGATTGTTACAAGTTCCTCCCTCCCATTCACACTTTGCTCGTCTATTATTGTTGGGGTGTTTATAGTGTCCTCCACTGTGAAAATTGATGCAAAATGTTGGTTTAAATTATCTGCCATTTCCCTGTCCCTGTTATTAATTCCCCAGTCTCATCTCCTAAGGGTCCTACACTTACTTTAGCTACTCTCTTCCTTTTTATAGTCCCGTAGAAGCTCTTACTGTTTGTTTTTATATTTCTTGCCAATTTACTCTCATACTCAATTTTCTCTTTCTTCATTAGTTTTTTAGTCATCCGCTGCTGGTTTCTAAAAAATTCCCAATCTTCTGGCCTGCCACTTGCTTTCACTGCTTTGTACGCCTTTGTTTTTGATTTGATACTCTCTTTAACTTCCTTTGTTATCCACGGATGGTTCATCATTCTCATCGAGTCCTTCCTTCTGACCGGAATAAATGTTTGCTGAATGTTATGAAATATCTGCTTAAAAGTCCACCACTGCTCATCTACTGACTTCCCCTGTAGTCTATTTTCTCAACCCACTTTAGACAACACTTCCTTCATACCTCTGTAATTGCCATTGTTTAAGTTGAAGACACTGGTTTGAGACCCGAGTTGCTCACCCTCAAACTGAATTTGAAATTCTAGCATGTTATGATCGCTTCCCCCTCGAGGATCCTTAACTACGATATCTCTTATTAATCCTACCTCATTACACAATACCAAATCTAAAATAGCCTGTTCCAGGGTACGTTTTGCAACATATTGTTCTAAGAAACAATCCCTGATGCACTCTACAAATTCGAGTTCCATGCTATCCTTGCCAATTTGATTTGTCTAGTCTATATGCAGATTAAAATCACCCATGATAATTGCAGTGCCCTTCTTACATGCCTCCATAATTTCCTGATTAAATATTTTGTCCTACAGAGAGGCAACTCCTCGGGAGCCTATAGATCACTCCCACCCTGTGATTTCTTTCCCTTGCTATTCCTTATTTCCACCCAAACTGATTCTACATCACAATCTATTACACCTATATCATTACTCACAACTGCACTGATCCCTTCCTTTAATAACAAAGCTACACCACCTCCTTTTCTTTTCTGCCTATTTTTCCAGAACGTTGAATATCCTTGAACATTGAGTTTCCAGTCCTGGTCATCCTGCAACCACGTCTCAGTAATAGTTATCAAATCATATTCATTTGTTTCTATCTGTGCTGTCAGCTCATCTATCTTGTTACAAATGCTACATGCATTCAGATAAAGAGCTGTAAGCCATTTTTACTGACTCTGGTTCTAATTTCTGCTGTACTCTTATGCTTGTATTCTCTGTCCCTTCCTGTCATATTCTGATTAATGTATGCCCCTTCACTACCCTGCATCTCTGCTCTCTCGTTACTTTTCGACTTTTTAAACTTCCCTTCAATTGAACTGTACCCCCCACTATATATGATCTATCCATAGCTTCGGCTACAGAAGCCTTGTTACAACGTTTACTTACTCTTGATACCTAAGTTCAATCATCACCTCGATACTTTTATTTATTTATTTAGAGATACAGCACTGAAACAGGCTCTTTGGCCCACCGAGTCTGTGCCGACCAACAACCACCCATTTATACTAACCCTACAGTAATCCCATATTCCCTACCACCTACCTACACTAGGGGCAATTTACAATGGCCAATTTACCTATCAACCTGCAAGTCTTTGGCTGTGGGAGGAAACCGGAGCACCCAGCGAAAACCCACGCGGTCACAGGGAGAACTTGCAAACTCCGCACAGGCAGTACCCAGAATCAAACCCGGGTCGCTGGAGCTATGAGGCTGCGGTGCTAACCACTTCGCCACTGTGCTGCCCTTAAAGCCTTATCTACAAACCTAGTTATACGATTCGCCAGGTAGGCAACACAGCCTTCGGGAATCTCTATCTTTGCTGCAGAGAACAGTATCCATTCCCCTAACTATGCTATTCCCTATTACTACTACATTTCTCTTTTCTCCCCCCACTTGAATGGCGCTCTGAACCATGGTACTGTGGTCAGTTCGCTCATCCTCCCTGCAGTCTGTGCCCTCATCCACATTGGGAGCAAGAACCTCATACCTATTGGATAAGGGCACTGACTGAGGCTCCTCCAAAACTAAATTCTAAATCCTCATACCTGCCTGACTCACAGTCACACCCTCCTGTCCCTGACCACAGTCCAAATTTGATGTAATTAATCTAAGGGGTGTGACTGTCTCCTGAAACACAGTGTCCAGGTAACTCTCCCCCTCCCTAATGTGTCGCAGTGTCTGCAGCTCAGACTCCAGCTCATCAACTCTGAGCCAAAGGTCCTCGAGCAGCCAACACTTGCTGCAGATGTGGTCATCATGGATCGCATCGACGTCCACCAACTCCCACATACCATAGCTGCAACACATCGCCTGCCCAGCCATCTCTATTCTATTTAATTAATTAATTTGGATCCCAGTATTGAAAATAAAATGAATTATTTAAGTGTACTCTTAACCTGTAATGACATCTCCTGATTTAAATCACTTGGCCAAAACAAAAGTTTCCACTAGTGGGGGAATCTCGAACTAGGGGACATAGTTACAGAATAAGGGGACACTCATTTAAAACTGATATGTGGAGGAATCTCTTCTCCCAGAGGGTAGTGAATGTCTGGAATTCTCTACCCCAGAGGGTTGTGGAGGCTAGATCACTGAAAGTATTTAAAGAGGAGGTAGATAGATTTTTGAAAAATCGGGGAGTTGAGGACTATGAGGAGCTGGCATGAAAGAGGAGTTGAGGTCTGGGGCAGATCAGCCATGATCCTATTGAATGGCGGGGCAGGCTTGAGGGGCCGAATGGCCTACTCCTGCTCCTATTTCTTATGTTCTTACGTTCAGGGAAAGCCTCAGTAAAAAAAAAAGAGGCAGTCATTTAAAGGGGAAAGCCCCAGCTAAAGATTCTTGCTGACATGTAATTTGGCATAATGACTATCAAATATCCGTCAATGAATCGGAAAGCCCAAGATCTCCTCCACAAATCCCAACTCTTCAAGCAATGCATGGAATTGTATTGTTGGATCTTGCTGTGTCAGAGCAGGACAAGCAAGCAATCAAAATAAAAATCGCTATCAGCAATGAAGGGCTTCACCGTATCAGCACTGTACCAAAGTGGTGGTGCAATGCCTTCGTGAACTGCTGCAGTCCAGCTGGTGCAGGTACACCCAAAGTACTGTTCAGAAGGGAGTTCCAGGATTTTGATCCAGCAACAGCAAAGGAAAGGTGACATATTTCCAAGTCAGGATGGTGTGTGGCTTGGACGGGAACTTGCGGGTGGTGGTGTTCCCACACATCAGCTGCCTTTGTCGTTCTAGGTGGAAGAGGTTGTGCGTTTGGAAGGTGCAGTCAAAGGAGGCGTGGTGATTGCTGCAGTGCATCTTATATAAGGTACACACTGCTGCCAGTGTGTGTCAATGTTGGAGCGAGTGAATGTTTAAGGTGGTGGATGGCGTGCCAATCAAGTAGGTTGCTTTGTCCTGGAGCTTCCTAAGTGTTGTTGGAGCCACACTCATCCAGGCAAGTGGAGAGTATTCCATCACACTCCTGACTTGTGCCTTGTAGATGGTGGACAGGCTTTGGGGAGTCAGGAGATGGGTTACTCGCCACAGAATTTCCAGCCTCTGATCGCTCTTGTAGCCACAGTATTTATGTGGCTTCTCCAGTTCAGTTTCTGGTCAATGGTAACTCCCAGGATGTTGATAGTGCGGGATTCAGCGATGGTAATGCTGTTGAATGTCAAGGGGAGATGGTTAGATTCTCTCTTCATGGAGATGATCATTGCCTGGTACTTGTGAGGCGTGAATGTTACTTGCCACTTATTAGCCAAAGCCTGAATGTTTTCCCGGTCTCGTTCATATGGGCACTGACTGCTTCAGTATCTGAGGAGTTGTGAATGGTACTGAACAATTATCAGCAAACATTCTCACTTCTGACCTTATGATGGAGTTGAAGGAGATGAAGCAGTTGCAGACAGTTGAGGAACTCCTGCAGCAATGTCTTTGGGCTCAGATGATTGGCCTCCAACATCACAACCATCTTCCTTTGTGCTAGGTAGAGTTTTGCCCCTGTTTCCCAATGACTTTAATTTGGCTAGAGCTTCTTGATACCACACTCGGTCAAATGCTGCCTTGATATCAAGGGCAATCACTCTCACCTCACAAACGAAATGGGTATGACATTGAAAGTTTCCTGAGAGAAGGCAAGAAGTTCGAGGCTATAGCTGCAAGCAGGCAGTCCATACAAGCACTTGGAAAAATGACCATAGGCGAGGTAACCTCAACAAGACAAGATAAGTGGCAAGCACAGTATGATGCACCAACCAAGAAATTGTCCCGCTTATGTGAACAACTGCAAAGTATGTGGCAGGAAAGGGCAGTGGGCAAGGCTGTGCAGAAGGCCTGGGAATGGAAAGTTGGCCAGAAGTCACAGCAGGCAATGATCTGTCAAGAAACAAACACCACCTTGTGAGAGAACAGGGATACATTCGTACCAGGCCAATTGAAATGCAGACATGTCTACGAGATAGACACGGATGTGAGTAATAAAGAGAGTGCTGATTGTGAGCAAGCTTTTCACACAGTAACAATTGCACACCAGATGGACTTGGTTACTTAGCAGGAAGCATTTACCACCACTGACATTATATGCCTAGAGAAAATTGGACAGCACAAACTGTGACTCAAGGTCAATATAGGGACAAGTGCAAATGTTTTGCCACTGAGAATACTGAAGAACATGTACCTGGTGAGATGGGAAGCCATGATTCAACCTACAAACTCATTGCCTATAACGGCACTCCAATTAACTGCATGGGAGCACTAACACTGGAATGTAGGTATGGAAACTCTTTGTGGTCACATCAAACATTCTACACTGACGACACTAATGGTCCAGCAGTTGCAGGGCTACCGGCATGTAGTGAGCTTAGAATTGTGACAATCCGTGAGATCAGCAGTGTGCCAAGGACAGATGCCCAAAAGAGATGTGATCCCATTGAATCCATTCAAGACTTACAACGAATGTACCCGGATCATTTTGAATCAGTGGGAAGTTTCAAAGGAGATGCTATCCTACAGGCGAGAGATGATGCCATTCCTTCTATAAATCCAATAAGGAAATGTAGCGTCTATATCAAGGATAAACTCAAAGCTGTGCTGGATACTATGTAGAGGCAAGGAATAATTAGGTGTGTTCAGCAGCACACGGATTGGAGCAGTTCTATAATAGTGGTGATAATAAAAGACGGCAACATCAGGGTATGTTTGAACCCTAGAAGGCTGAACCGGGCATTAAAACAATGTCCTCAGAAAATCCCCACCTTGGAAGAGCAAATCCAAAGTTCACAAAAGCCAGATTCTTTTCTAAGCTATATGCAAAATATGGATACTGGCCTCTGTGACATCCTCCTGCCCTAAAACCCTCTGCAGCGAGTGACTCCCCAAACCTTTACACCACCTGCAAGATACAAATCAGGAGTGTGATGGAATACTGTCCATTTGACTGGATGGGTGCAGCTCCAACAATACTCAAGAAGCTCGACACCATCCAGGACAAAACAGTCGGCAGTCAGCACCCCACCCACCACCTTAAACATTCACTCCCTCTACCACATGAGCATCACGCTGCAGTTTGTATCATCTACAAGATGCACTGCAAGAACTTGCAAAGGCTTCTTCGACAGCACCTTCCAAGCCCTCAACCTTTGCCACCTAGAAGGATAAGGGTGCCAGCTGTACGGGAACACCACTATGACTTGGACATATATCGCCGTTCTTTTATCATTGCTTGGTCAAAATCCAAGAACTCTCTACCTGACATCACTTTGGGAGTACCTTCACCACATAGACTGCAGCGGTTCAAGAAGGCAGCTCACCACCACTTTCTGGAGGGCAACTAGGGATGGGCAATAAATGCTGGCCTTGCTAGCGATTCCCACATCACGTGGATGAATAAATAAAAAAGACAGCTCCTAATAGCTGTCTAGTGACCTTCCTGGAAAGTACACATCTACGCACATTGCAAAGAACAGGATTGTGCTTGGCTCACACATAACACAAGAAATTTATGATTTTTTTTGGTGCCAAGAATGGCCATTCTATATGTGGACAATATCCTCCCTCAGATTTCCTTCCTGCCTGGTTTCCTTCCTAGTGGAGCAATTTCCACAAAGAGGGATGTTAGAAAATTAGAAACAACACAGCAAGACAGTTATAGGGAGATAAGCTTTAATGGTCCTGTTCAACAACAACTTGGATTCATATAGCACCTTTAGCATTTTAAAATGCCCCAAAGTGCTTCACAGGAGCGTTATGAAACAAAATTTGGCACCAAGCCACATAAGGAGATATTAGGACAGATGTCCAAAAGCTTAGTCAAACAGTAGGGTTTAAGGAGTCTCTATAAGGAGGACAGGGAGAGGCAGCTGAACGCATGGTTGCCATTGATGGAATGATGGAAGTTGGGGATGTGCAAAGATCACAGGGTTGTGAGGCTGGTGGAGGCTACAGAGATAGCAAGGGTGATAATCGGACAATACTTTGAGTACTGAGTTGGTGCAGTAGGATCTTTAATGGCACTGGACTTGATTGTGTCAGTAACATTTTTGCAACAGAATTTTCTGAGGCAATTTAATGACAACAAAAACTGACACAAATCCAACAGAAGGGATGTAAAAGGGTCATTAGAGGCTCATGCATACAGGATGCACTTTGCTCACTGAGTACCTTAAATGCACATTTGACAGGTCTGTATCTGAAAAGAATGGAACCATGGCTTGCCACTGTAGTTTATCTTTCACTTGCTAAACTGACACCTGGACCCAGGGTTTTTTTTAAACAAGCATTCAGTAGGTTAGGGTTCCACATCAATAGTATCTTGTTCTCGAGAAGAACAAATCAGAGTGTTTATTAAAGGCTTTAGATTTCATTGATGCTTGCAGGATCACTGGCAAAACTGTCTGCAGACCATCAGCTGTAATGCTATTCCAACTACAACTGTTATAAGATTAGAATGGCTGTGCTTTAACATTTTGCTTTTGCATGAATACCCTGTATTTTAGATGATGATGAAAGGCGTTGTTTCCGCAGCCAAATGCAAATCCAAATGCACAAGTGGAAATTTGTCTCTTGCTGTCAACAAATTCCGTCAGCACTGTGCCTGACTGTCAGCTGCAATTTCAGTACAAAAGACAGTTTCTGCCAGTGGTGTACGCTGACAGACATCGTCTTCTGTGACTCCCATTTCCTGAAGCTTAACCACTTGATGGAGTTGCTTAAAAATGTTGACGTTTTCATAACCTGATATTAATGTTTCGTTTTTCTCCCTCTCCACTCTCAATTAGAAATGAGGATTATAATTGTGCTCTTTTGCATCTGTCTGGCAAAACTATGCAATGTGGTTTGCTGAGTTACTTCTCTCTCCTTTTGGCCACAACTATTCCTGGAGGATAAGCTGCTTTACTTTCAGTGTTAGACTGGCGATTATTTAGTTAAATGGGTAGGGCAGAGTCTCTGATGGAGTGCATTGTAAACTGCTTTGTGAAAAAATGAGCCTGATGACCCAAATGGTCTTTTCCCTTTCTGTGCTTTATATATTCTTATGCTGCTTAATGGACTGTTTCAATCAGTTAGCCTTTAATGCTTTTTTCAGGAATGCATACACTATTCAGCACCAACAGCATTAATATGATTTTGTCCATCATTTTAACTGTCATATTAGTTAGTTTAATATAGTGTACAAAGAATAACAGCAACATAAACAACAACTTGTATTTATGTAGTGCCTTTAATATATAGTAAAGTGTCCCAAAGCACTTTGCAGAAGTGTTATCAAACATAATTTGTCACTGAGCCATAGAGGGCGATATTAAAGCAGGTGAGGATTACAGAGGCAGGTTTTAAGGAGTGTCTTAAAAGAGGAAAGTGTGGTAGAAAGGTTTAGGGAGTGAATTCCAGAGCTTAGGGCCTCAGCAGCTGCAGGCATGGCCACCACTGCAGCAACTAAAATCAGGGATGCACAAAAGGCGAAAATTGGAGGAGTGGAGATATCTTGGAGGGTTGTAGGGCAAGAGGATGTTACAGAGACCAGTATCCGTATTTTGCATATAGCTTAGAAAAGAATCTGGCTTTTGTGAACTTTGGATTTGTTCTTCCAAGGTGAGGATTTTCTGAGGACATTGTTTTAATGCCTAGTTCAGCCTTCCAGGGTTCAAACATACCCTGATGTTGCTGTCTTTTATTGTCACCGCTATTATAGAACTCTGCTTCTCTCCACAGATGCTGCCAGACCTGCTGAGTATTTCCAGCATTTCTTGTTTTTATTTCAGATTTCCAGCATCTGCAGTATTTTGCTTTTATTTTAGTATTTAATTCACTGCCACTTCTCTTCCAGGAATGCCTACCTTGAAGAAGTTCTGCTCTTCTCTCTGATGGGATTTTTGTTTGTCTCTTTTACCTTGTTCACCTTCATTGCTTTCTATTTCCCTCCTGGTGTTTGATAAAGTGTCTACGAAAACTCGTTTTCACAGCCACATCTCTTTCCTCAGTGACTGTCTCCGGCTCCGACTTATTCCACGTGGATTCCAACTGCAATTTCACCCATCATGTTTTGAATCCACCCAGGATTACAGGTATCTCTGAGAAATACGACGTTCCTCAGACTGCTGTTCTTGCCGCATCCTGAGATCCACACTCAGTGCTATGCACCGCCACATGTACACACTAGACCTCTCTCTCCAGAAGCACCACCTTACCTTATCTCAAAGCTGTTCTACTCTGCAGTTTCATTTCATCCTTCGTCTTATCCGACACATTAACAAAAAAATGTTTTTCTTCCTTTCAGGTGTTAAGGAACGGAAGCTCCAGCAGCTGATGGGGACTAATGCCCCTCCAGATCCTTCTTCCCCTTCACTTCCCTCTGACCTCACCCCTTCTGATCTGACTCCCTGCCGTGTATTCATTATACCCTCTGACCGTCTCCTCTCTGACGCTGAGCGTTCTGTACTCAGCAAAGGACTCCGTTTCATCCCCTTTCGCCCCCACCTCAATGAATTTCACGCTTGGCATGACATTGAGCTCTTCTTCCGTCGCCTTCACCGCCGGGCTCACTTCTTTGAGCAGAAGTCCTCCCCCGAACAGCGGACCCATTCACCCACCTCCAGCATTCTCCCTCAACCTGGACCCCTCACTCTGGCCTCTTACCCACTCTTGATCTTTTCATTGAAAACTGTCAGCGAGACATCAGCCATCTCAATTTCTCTGACCCCCTCACTCACTCTACCCTGTCCTCCTCTGAACTTGTCGCACTCCGTTCTCTCAGGTTTAACCCCGACATTGTCATCAACCCTGCGGGGAGGCGGTGGCGCCGTGGTATTATCACGGGATTAGTAACCCAGAGACCCAGGGTATTGATCTGGAGACATGGGTTCGAATCCCACAACAGCAGAAGGTGGAATTTGAATTTAATTAATAAATCTGGAATTAAAAGCTAGTCTAATGATGGCCATGAAATCATTGTCGATTGTTGTAAAACCCATCTGGTTCGCTAATGTCCTTTAGGGAAGGAAATCTGCTGTCTTTACCTGGTCTGGCCTACATGTGACTCCAGACCCACAGCAATGTGGTTAACTCTTACATGCCCTCTGAAATGGCCTAGCAAGCCACTCAGTTGTATCTAACAAGAGGGAAAAACATACTTAACCTTGTTCTCACCAATCTGCCTGCCGCTGGTGTTTCTGTCCATGACTCTATTAGTAGGAGTGACCACCTCACAGTCCTTGTGAAGACGAAGTCCCGCCTTCACATTGAGGATACCGTCCATCGTGTTGTGTGGCACTATCACTGTGCTAAATGGGATAGATTTCAAACAGATCTAGCAATGCTGTGGGCCATCAGCAGCAGCAGAATTGTACTCAACCACAATCTGTAACCTCATGCTCTGTCATATCACCCACTCTACCATTACCATCAAGCCAGGAGACCAACCCTGGTTCAATGAAGAGTGCAGGAGGGCATGCCAGGAGCAGCACCAGGCATACCTCAAAATGAGGTGTCAACCTGGTGAAGCTACAGCCCAGGACTACTTGCATACCAAACTGCATAAGCAGCATGCAAAAGACAGAGCTAAGTGATCCCATAACCAATGGATCAGATCTAAGCTCTGCAGTCCTGCCACATCCAGCCATGAATGGTGGTGGACAATTAAATAACTAACTGGAGGAGGTGGCTCCACAAATATCCCCATCCTCAATGATGGGGGAGTCCAGCATTTCAGTGTGAAAGATAAGGCTGAAGCATTTGCAACAATCTTCAGTCAGAAGTGCCGAGTTGATGATCCATCTCGGCCCCCTCCTGAAGTCCCCAGCATTACAGATGCCAGACTTCAGCCAATTCGATTCACTCCACGTGATATCAAGAAACAACTGAAGGCGCTGGATACTGCAAAGGCTATGGGTCCTGACAATATTCCGGCAATAGTACTGAAGACTTGTGCTATAGAAAAGAAAAGACTGAGAGGTGACCTGATAGAAGTCCTTAAGATTATGAAATGCTTTGATAGGGGAAATGTAGAAAGATGTATCCACTTGTGGGGGAGACCAGAGCCAGGGGCCATAAATATGAACAAACCGGGCCCTTGCCCTTTAATTTTTTTAAATGCCCGACCCAACCCGAACCCGACACATGTAGTTGGGTTTGGTCGGGTAGCCAGACTTTACTGCAGAGTGCGGAGTCTGGACTGCACGTTTCCCGCCTTGACATCTGAATGTTCATTTGAAGATTACTTCCCGGCGCAAGGCAGCACTGTCCATGTCCAGCCCAACCTGACCCAAGCCCGAATGCTAGACCCAGAACAGAGACCCGACCCGATCTATGTTGTTGGGTCTGGTCAAAGAACAAAGAACAAAGAAAATTACAGCACAGGAACAGGCCCTTCGGCCCTCCAAGCCTGCGCCGATCCAGATCCTCTATCTAAACCTGTCGCCTATTTTCTAAGGGTCTGTATCTCTTTGCTTCCTGCCCATTCATGTATCTGTCTACATACATCTTAAAAGACGCTATTGTGCCCGCGTCTACCACCTCCGCTGGCAACGTGTTCCAGGCACCCACCACCCTCTGCGTCGAGTTCGGGTTGGGTAGCCACACTTCACTGCAGAGTGCGGAGTGCGGATTGCATGTTTCTCGTGCGGCTATCCCCTTCACTCTCTTATGTCCATAGGCTGCAGACTTGAACGTATATGGCACACAACTGGTTCACCATTCATCGGCAAGTGTAACTGGACAACATCAAACACTATTGAGCCCTTCTTTCCGCTGCCAGTACTTCAAACTATTCCAGGATTGCCCCGGAATGCAAAGATAAACGCCAACTTCTTTTCTCCACCAGCAACTAACTCTTTAAATCCTTCCCCGCCGTCCCCTCCATATTTACTCCACAAGAAGTGCAAGGAGCTCATGGATGTCTTTGTCACTAAGATTGAGACTATCTGTTGAGCTGCCTGTGCTGCATCCCCCTCCTCCCCTTGGGCAACAAGCCAAGCTTCCCCCAAGGTTCCTCATTATCCTAGCTTTGAACTTATCTCTGCTCTAGTTTCTCTCCAACCTCTTCGTCCTGCTCTGAACCTCTCTGAGCTCACTTTGTCTCTGAGGCCCAACTCTTTCTCTCCCAACCCTGCTCCCATTAAACTGATGATCATCCAACTTCTCTTCCTGAAATTGTAAATAGCTTCCCCTCTTCAAGTACTCTCCTCTCTTTCGAATCTACTCTTACTGCCCCTCCCTGCAAAAAAATCCTTGACCCCTCTGTCCCTACAAACCTATTGTTCATCTCCAATCTTCCTTTCCTCTCCAAATTCATTGATCATGTTGTTGCCTCCAAAATCCATGTTCATCTTTCCCAAACTCCACATTTGAACTCTCCAAGCAGGTTTTGACTCCTGCCACAGCATTGAAACAGCCCTAATCGAAGCAACAAATTACTTAGGACTGGATTTTGTTGAGCGCCCGCGTCGGGCTCCATGGTGGGGGGGCCAGAAGATTGCAACGGCCCACCACGAAGCCCGACATCAGGACTGCTGGGCCTGATCTTCCTACCAGCAGGGAAGCTCCGTAGCGGCACATCCGCCGCTCTGCGGCGGGACCTGGATTTCAATACTCAAATCACCAATTTAATACATTTAAATGGAAGCCAGAGTGATCTTACTGGCAGGTTCTGATCGTCCAAGCAACGTGCGGCCCTCCCGTTCCTTCACTTTCTCATCCAGGGAAAGTTGGTGCCACCAAGGGGACAGGGTGGGGGTGGGGGGAAATCTCTGCATTTTTAGTGAATGGGGGGGGAGGGGTTAACTCTACATTGTCAGTGTAGTGGGGTGGGGGAAGGGTTGAACTTTGCACTTAGGCCAGTTGGCGGGGGTGAAAGGGTCAACTCTGCACAGTGCAGTTGGGATGGAAAAGGGGTAATCTGGGCTTTTCTGGTGTAGTTGGGGGAGGGGGGCCAAACTTTATTTTTTGTTGCAGTTGTGGGGGGTGGGGTCAACTTTGATCTGTCAACACAGGCCTGGCAGTCCTTTAAAAATGGCGCTGGTGCCTGCACAGAAACAGGCAACACCATTGATGGCGCCGCCGAGGCCACCCACCACATGATTGGGAGGGGCGGCAGCCGCCCTGCATATTATAATGAGCTGCCATGCACTAGATCACAACAGCATTTTTTCGGCGGTGGGAAAATAAAATCCAGCCCTTACTCTGGGACTGTGACCTCATTCGTCTCGACCTGTCTGCAGCCTTTAACATGGCTAACCACACCATTCTGCTCCAATGCCTTTCCAGCATCGTCCAGTTGATTGGGACTGTCCTTGCTCTGGGTCCACTCTTAGCTATCCAGTTATAGCCAGGGAGTCTCCTCCAATGGCTTCTCTTCCCACCCCTGCACTGTCATCACTGAAGTCCCTCAAAGATCTAGCCTCAGCCCCATTTTATTGCTCATTTAGATGCTGTGCCTTGAAGACATCATCTGAGGACATGATGCCATGTTCCAAACTAATACTAACAATATCCAGCTTTACCTTACCAGCTCCTCTCTCAACCCCTTCACTGCCTCAGCATTGTCAATGGAGTTACCCAGCATCCAGGCCTATACAAACTGCAACTTCCTCCAATTAAATATTGGGAAGAATGAAGTCATCCTCTTCAGCCCCACAAACTGCTTTCCCAAATCACTCATTCCAACCCTCTGCCCAGCCACTCTCTCAAGCTGAACCAGACTGAACTCAGCATACTTTAAAACCCCAGAATGAGCTTCCAACCATTAAAAAGAATGCTTACTTATGTTAATCTGTTAATTGTGTATCAATTGTTTGATTATATGCAGGTGGAGGGTTTTGAGTGAGGAGCTACATGTTTGTAATCCTTTTACTCTGTACAATAAATGTGAAACTGAGTAAAGATAGGCGCCAGCATTATCCTTCCAGAACAAGCTTTCTGAAGTTTAACATGGTAGCAGAGAATGGTTGCCTAAAGCTGAAGGCTGTAAACTAGGAATTTTATTTTTACATAGAAATCTAAAATCTCATGGGCTATTGTGGAAAATATGGCAGAAAGCAAGTGTAAATTGTCCAAGGTATGATTACCCTCCGATGTTCTTTGAGTCTGAACCATATGACCAGTGGAAGAATGAAGTGGATACGTAGACATGGATTACATCTCTACCAAAGACGAAACAAGGGATGGCCTTGGCATTGTCACTTCCTACCAAAAGTAAAATCAGAAGTAAAGTGTTTTGTGAACTGGGTGCTCGTCAGTTGGATACTGATGAAGGGTTGGATCTTCTGTTAGAATTCGTGGATGAAATTTACAAGTAGGATGATCTACTGAATGTGTATGAGGCATGGTCAGACTTTGATAGATTTCGGAAAACAGGTGGTTGTTCAATGGAGGCATATACCATGGATTTTAACAGACTGTATAGAAGATAGAGGAAATTCAGTTTGGAGAGCCCTGGTTCAGTGCTAGCATTTAAATTGCTAGATTGTGCTAGGGTGTCACATATGGACAGGCTCCTGGTTCTAACTGGAGTTCGGTTCTTGGATCAAATGTCTGCTGCCTTAAAGAAATTACAGGGGAAATAGTCATTTCCTGCAGCCCTGGTCAAACAAACAGGGCATTCTGTGGTGATACAAAGAATGGAGGACTCAATGTTTACTAGATTTTAAAATGGTCCAGATACTGGAAGCAGGCATAAGTACATTGGAAGAGGTAAAGACAGGAGGAATGAGGATGAAAGCACCTTTAGCAGGTCTGACTATTACAGTGGAAGACAGGATGGAACAGCAATCAGGCGAATGAAACCCAAGAGTGCCCAATGAACAGTTAATAGGTGCTTCAGATGCGACTCAAAGTATCATTAGGCAATGAACTGCCCTAAGTGGAGGGGAAGAGTTCTCGAAATAACAAACGACACAGAGAATTCTGAGGCAGAAGAGGAAGATACTGATGAATCTAAACAAATTGTACTAGTCACAAGGAGTTTTAGTCCTGTGATGAATGTATCAGTTGTGGATTCATTTAACTGTGCTGTGTTGGATAGTGCTTGCACATCAGCAGCATGTGGAACATATCGGTTACAAGGTTATTTGGATTCACTTAGTAGTAAGGAGCGATACCAGGTTCAGAAGTATAAAAGTACTATCGGCTTTAGGTTTGATGATGACAACACATTGAAGTCACTGAAGACAGTAATAATTCCATATAAAATTGCTGGAGAAAGCCACTTTAGCAATACTGATGTGGTCTCTAGTGAGATAACTTCGCTGTTGAGTAAGCCTTCAATGAAAAAGGCACAAATGAAACTTGATATGGAGCATAATAATAAAAGCAAAATACTGCAGATGCTGGAAATCTGAAATAAAAACAAAGTGCTGGAATTACTCAGCAGGTCAAGCAGCATCTGTGGAGAGAGAGAAAGAGTGAACGTTTCAGGTCTATGTATCAGAACCATCGGCCAGTTGCCACTGTTGACCTTGAAAATGGGTGGCTGACTTTCCTTTTGTGTGTGGAGCATGCAATCAATTTGGCTTCTCTCCCGTCCCTATCTAGAGCTTAGAATTTATGAGCAGCTGGGAAAAATGATACATGTGCAGTTTCGTATTGACTCTCTCTCTGAATTTATAACTGTGAGACTCTGGGAAGGAGCTGCAACAGGGGAAATCCAATTTGAGGTAATCCATTTCTTAATTGCATGTGTTCAAAAATAGAACAATCCAAGAAGGGATAGGCAGCTTAAGGAATATCGACATGAATTGGAAAAAAAGAACATTCTGAATAGGGTGAACAGTAAGTTATGTGGAAAAAGTTAAAGATAAGTACATACTGATACTAATTTTCCACTTGGCGATAATGGGCGTAATTTTGTCTGGACGATCGTGTAAAGCAGGCGATATCTGATCAGCTGCCCACTTTTACATTTCTCAATTTTAATTTCCACTGTCTTCAATACAAAAATAAATCGAGATGTAAAATCAAGAGAGGCAGCTGATCTGATATTGCCAATTTTGCACTATCACCGAAGGTCAAAACCTGCAATAGTTCCATGCCATTTCTAAGGTCTGGGCAGACTGGCATCAGTACGTTGTGAGCCAGGGTGTCTCAATGAGGGCCATAGATAGGGTAGTTAGGAAGAAACTTTTTTCCCTTAGCGGAGGTGTTAATAACCAGGGAGCATAGATTTAAGGTATGGGGCAGGAGGTTTAGAGGGGATTTGAGGAAAATAATTTTCACCCAGAGGGTGGATGGAATCTGGAACACACTGCTTGAAGGGGTGGTAGAGGCAGGAACCCTCATAACATTTAAGAAGTATTTAGATGAGCACTTGAAATGCCGTAGCATACAAGGCCACGGGCCAAGTGCATGAAAATGGGATTAGAATAAATGGGTGTTTGATGGCCAGCATAGACATGATGGGCCGAAGGGCCTGGTTCTGTGCTGTATAACTCTATGATCTTTCATCAGAACTCTGTTTCTCTCTCCAGAGATGCTGCCTGACCTGCTGAGTACTTCCAGCACATTCTATCGATATGGAGCATGATATACAACTGTTTTTGGAAAGTCAGTGAATTTGCAGTTTACCCAGTCAGGGCATTATTGTATACCCTTAACAAAACCTGATGTTTCTAGTCAAGAGTGTTAGAGGTAGTAATGGCGTCAGGTGTTAAGAATCAGCGAGACAAAAAGCAAATTGTCTGAAAGTTACACAGACAATTTGCTCACCCTTCTTGTCAGAGATTAAAAACCCTGCTAAAAGATTCAGGTGTGATTGAAGAGTACATGAGGATAATAGAGATTAGTGAAAAGTGTGAAATCTGTAAAAAGTATCGAAGGACACCATCAAGGTCTATTGTCAGCCTTCCATTGAGTGAGTTTAACGAGGTAGTTGCCATGGATTTAAAGGTGTGGTACAAAGACAAGAATTATTGACATAGCAACTAGATTTAGTCTTTCTACAATAATAAATAGCAAGGACAAAAGGGTGATTAAAGACAAAATTATGGAGAAATGGATAGGGACTGGACTTGGGGCACCAGCTAAGATTCTGACTGACAATGGAGGGGAATTTGCCAATGATGAGTTCAGAGACATGTGTGAAAACATGAACATTATGGTTATGAATACTGCAGCTGAAAGTCTTTTCAGCAATGGCCTCTGTGAAAGGAATCACGCAGTGGTTCATGAAATGCTGCATAAAATCTTAGCTGACCAGCCAAACTACAAGTTGACAACTGCCCTGGCATGGGCGATTCATGAAAAAAATTCACTTCAGATGGTTGGAGGATATAGTCCCTATCAATTGGTCTTTGGGCGGAATCCCAAATTGCCTTCTGTACTGTGCAATAGTCTCCTGCTCTAAAAGGTACTACAATGAGTTCCAATTTTCTGCATATTTGAATGCTTTACATGCAGGGAGACGGGCTTTTATCAAGGCTAAGGTCTCTGAGAAAATTCAGAGAGCTCTAAGGTATCGTTTAAGGCCATCTGAGGTGGAATTTAATTCAGGGGATTTGGTGTATTATAAGAAAGGGTCATAGGGAATGGAAGGGCCCTGGTAAGGTGATAGGTCATGATGGTAAGACAGTAGTTATTAAGCATGGAAATCAAACTGTTAAGGTTCATTCCTCACAATTGATCGTGGTTGATTATAAAATCTCACTATCTGAGCAGCTGATCGAGGGAAACGATGCACTTTATACCTCAAATACTCATGTTTTGTGATGAAGATACTGAGGAACAGAATAAGGTAGATCAAGGGTTGGATAGTAATTGAGGGATCATGATGCTCAAGAAAGGGCTATTGCATCCAAAGGACAATTGCTCCAAGTAGGTACTCGGGTGACATATATTCCAGAGGGGTCTAATAGATGGAGAGATGCAACAATTGTGGGATGTGCAGGAAAATCTACAGGCAAGTTTAAATATTGATTAAATGTTCAAGATGATGGCCAAGAAGCAAGGTCCATGGACTGGCAAAATGGGATGAAAGAGTGGAGGGTAAGAAAGCGCAGTGCAAGTTCTAATAGTGAGTCTGGAAATGACCTGCGTATGGAAGCAACTACATACTGGAGAAAGAGCCTCCGATAATGTGCAAGGGAGATCTTCTAGCAGTAATTCCGAAACACATCAAAGTGCTAAGTAGTTTGAGCAGATTCCACAATGAAACAAAGGCTAGAGAGCAGTCTCTGAATAGAACTAGAAGCGGAACATGAAGTCCTCATGACTGTGAAGTTTTAGTGGTTACCAATAAACTTGAGGAAAAACTAATAAGTGAAGCAAAACATAAGGAATTGCTTTAGATATTTAGAGGTGGAGAGAGTTTAGAGTTTATTCTGAGCTATCAGGTAGGGGACAGCCAGCCTTGTCACATAGATGGATTTATACTGAAAAAGTCCTTCCTGATGGAACTTATAAGGCTAAAACGAGGCTAGCTGCAAGGGGTTTTGAAGAACGATTGGGTGATACCAATGTTAGAGTGGACTCTCCTACAGCTGAAAAAGTAATCTTGAAAATCCTTTTAGCTCTTTTGGCCACATATTCATGGGAGTGTAGATCAATAGACATAAAAGCTGCATTTCTGCAGGATGATACTTTTCAGAGCAAAGTGTTTCTGAAACCACCCAAAGAGGCAGCAGATGCAGAAGGAACACTACGGAAAATGAACAAATGCGTCTATGGCCTTAATGATGCTTCCAGGGTGTGATATTTCTTGGTGAAATCTGTTTTGTTGAAAGTTGGTTATGTTCAACTAAAAGCAGATCCTGTGATTGTTTTATTGGTATCATAAAGGGAAACTTTCAGGCATCTTCATGATGCATGTTGATGATTTCTTATGGGATGGTACTGTGGATTTTGAGAAATATGTTGTTAATAAGGTTAGGGCAGAATTTAAAATTGGGAGTCAGGCTTGTGCGGCCTTTAAATATATTGACTTAGATATTAAGCAGACTAAGTCTGGGATAACTTTAAATCATTTAAAGAGTGTTACTCCCATCCCAGTTAATCATGTTTGGTCATCACAGAAAGATGATCTATCTAAAACAGAGACTGAGCAATTGCGAAGCTTGAGTGGTCAATTAAACTGGTTGTACTCTCAGACTAGGCCTGATGATAGTTTTGATGTGCTGGAGTTAAGCATAATGATGAAGCATCTGAAAGCTGAGAATGTTTGAAGGGCAAATAAAATATTAAAAAACTAAATCTGGAGAAATGTGTACTGAAGTTCCCATCCATAGGTGACCAAAAGAACATGAAGCTAACAATTTTTAGTGATGCTTCACATGCTAATCTTGCTGATGGGTATTCGAGTGCAGCTGCTTTCATAATATTTCTGATGGGTGAAAATGGGAAATGTGGTCCTTTAACTTGAGAGGCTAAGAAATTAAAACGGTTGTTAAAAGCACTTTAGCTGTGGAAACACGGTATTGTGGAGGCAGTGGATATGGGGTTCTATTTGTCAAATATTTTGGGTGAAATTCTGAACAAGGGACATCCTGAAAATAGGCTACCCATTGAATGTTATGTGAATAATCTTTCTTTGTGGGACAATATACACTCGACAAAAAGTGAGTGAGAAAAGACTACATATTGATCTTGCTGGATTGAAACAAATGCTGCAGAGACAGGAAATCTCCAAACTTAAATGGGTAGATGCAAGTCATTAGCTATCCGATTGTTTCACTAAAAGAAATGCTAGTCCAAAGAAATTGTTAGGGGTGCTAGAAGAGGGGCATCTCACAATGTAATACTTTGTACCCAATACGGAATTTATTTTCAAATGCTGTTTGAGCATGTTAATCCACATGGTATTATAAAAGAAATCTGTTAATTGTGTATCAATTGTCTGATTATATACAGGTAGAGGGTGTTAATTGGGGTCGGTCTTGAGCACTTATAAGCAGACACTTACTGAGTGTGGTGGAGAGTTTGAGTGAGGAGCTACATGTTTGTAATGCTTTTACTCTGTACAATAAATGTGAAACTGAGTAAAGAAAGGCTATAGCATTATCCGTCCATAACAAGCTTTCTGGAGATTAACAACTTTCACCTCCGTAGTATTGCCAGTCTCTGTTCCAGTCTTTGCTTAGCTGATGCTGAAACCCTCATCCATGTTTTTGTTACCTGCAAACCTGACTATCACAATGCTCTCTGGGCGGCCTACCATCCTCTACCCTTCAAAGATTTGAACCCTTTTAGAACTCCTACCCATACCTTAAAGAGCACCAAGCCCCGCTGACCCATCACTCCTGTGCTCACTGACCTACACTGACTACCAGTCCCCTAAACCTTGATTTTAAAATTCTCACTCTCATGTTCAAATTCCTTTATGGCTTCATCCTTCCCCTTATCTGTAACTTCCTCCAGCCCTACAAGCCTCCAAGAACTCTGTCTTCCTCCAACCCTTGCCTCTTATGCAACACCCTCTTCCTTCATCCCATTATTGGTGGTCATGCCTTCAGCACTATAGGCCTTAAGCTCTGGAATTTCCTCCTTAAACCTTTCCACCTCTCCACCTCTTTGCTCTCTCAGGACCCTCCTTAACACATACTGCTTTAACCAAGCTGTTCATCACCCATCCTAATACCAACTTCTTTGGCGCAGTAACAATTTTTGTCTGTTTATACTCCTGCGAACTGCTTTGGAATGTTATCCTATGTTAAAGGTGCTATATACAAACAAGTTGTACATGACATAATTTTTAAAAATAAGCTTTATTTAAAGCTAAGAAGAACCCTCAAAATGGCTTCTGGCACTGCATGCTGGGAAACTGACTAAATTGCCTGAAGCATATCTGTAAGAAGCCAGTCAAACTGATGTGTCCTAACAGATGTAGCCTGATATTGGAAGTCCTGGAAACACTTAACATGCATCACTGAGCACTTCATCAATGTCACAATCTTATTGGGACAACCTTAGTTTAGACAGCTGTGATTTGCCCCACAGGTGGTCTTCCAAATGCCTGTGCATGTGAATTTAGCTGGCTATCCTTCGTACTAGTAACTTGGTATCAGTGGCAAAGAGTGTATTGTTACAACCGAGGCAGGAGGAGTGCACTATTTATTCTAGTTCCACTTCTCCAAAGGCCACAACATATATTTAAATTTTTCCCACTTACCGGTACGATCAATCATAGACTCTGTTTTATCCCAGAATAAAACACACCAACCAGGTTTCTTTAATAAACAAAAAAATTACCAGTTTATTATAGAACAAGTCTTAACCAGTAATGACGTAAAGCATAAACACACAGATTGAAATATTAACGTTCCCTATTTACCTTAGCCCCTCATACATACATACATTGGTTAACCGTAAAAATAAAAGGGAACTTTGCTTTAGAGCACTTAGGCTGAATAGTTGCTCATTCTTGAAGAAAAAAAGAGAAGATATGGAAAGATATCCTTAGGTTTGGTTTGGCGTTCCAAATGTGTATAGACGGCTGTCACTGGGATCTTCCTAGAACAGTTCTTTCCAGGCGAGGTTGAAGATTAGTTTGGGTAGGTTTCCAAGAAATGCAGCTACAGAGGCTTCAGATAGGTCTTACAGCAGAAATGCAGCAACAGGGGTTTCAGTTTCCACACATGCTTTACGCAGGGTTTCTTCCAATACAGGAGGAAAGAGGAGACTGACACACTGGACGCGCAGGATTTCTTTCAAAGGGAGAGAAAGAGATGAGCTGGGTTTTCTTGGCAGGCAAAAACCAACTGTCTTTTTTAACAATTCAAGTGAAACCAAAAACATTCCAAAAGTCAAGCCTCCTGACCTCTATAAATCTTGACCTGTCACTTCTCAGTAAACATCTTCTCCAAGTCAAAACAACAAGCTTCCTACTGGTATTTTATCTGAAAACAGGTGCCTTCCAGTAAGGACTTGTTTACAAGCCAAGTCCAGGAAGCCTTCTGGTGACTTCTTTCAAAAGAAAACACAAAGTTCAGCATCTCTTCAGGATTCCAGATGAATCAAGGTCCATAATTAAGTCCTTAAAAACTTTTTTACAAAAAATAGAAGCACTCTCATAACCGTACATAAAAGCATGCAAGGAATACAAGAACCGAACATTTATGATAATCTAGTTATGATTATGACTGAGTCTGATGACACAAAGATAGGTAGGAAAGTAAGTTGTGAAGAGGTCAAAAGGAGGCTACAAAGGGATATAGATAGGTTAGGTGAGTGGACAAAGATCTGGCAAATGGAGTATGATGTGGGAAAATGTGAAATTGTCCATTTTGGCAAGAATAATAAAAAAGCATATTATCTAACTGGTGAGAGATTGCAGAGCTCTGAGATGCAGAGGGATCTGGGTGTCCTAGTGCATGAATTGCAAAAGGTTAGTATGCAGGTACAGCACATAATTAGGAAAGCTAATAGAATGTTATCATTTATTGCGAGGGGAATTGAATACAGAAGTAGGGAGATTATGCTTTAGTTACACAGGGCATTGGTGAGACTCCATCTGGAGTACTGTGTACAGTATTAGTCTCCTTATTTAAGGGCGTAAATGCATTGGAAGCAGTTCAGAGATGGTTTACTAGACTAATACCTGGAATGGACGGGTTGTCTTATGAGGAAAGGTTGGACAGGCTGGGCTTGTATCTGCTGGAGTTTAGGAGGGCGAGAGGTGACTTGATTGAAACGTAGAAGATCCTGAGAGGTCTTGACAGGGTGGATGTGAAAAGGATGTTTCCCATTGTGGGAGAATCTAGAACTAGGGGTCACTGTTTAAAATAAGGGGTCACCCTTATAAGACAGATGAGGAGAAATTTTTTCTCTCAGGCTTAAGTCTTTGAAACTCTCTTCCTCAAATGGTGGTGGAAGCAGAGTCTTTGAATATTTTTAAGGCAGAGGTAGATAGATTCTGGATAAGCAAGGGGGCGAAAGGTTATCGGGGGTAGGCGAGAATGTGGAGTTGAGGTTACCATGATCATGTTGAATGGCGGAGTAGGCTCGAGGGACCAAGTGGCCTACTCCTGCTCCTAATTCGTATGTTCATATAACGGACAGACAAGAAAAATGTGAAGTTGTAGGTAGGAATAGCTACATCATTTCAAATATGAATGTAATCAATAGGGATTAGGGTGCTACTGAGCTACTAACAAAAGTATTATATAGTAACTGGGTATTCTTTGCACACTTTACATTCGAAAGAACCTAACAGAGTGGTTTGCCTGTTCATGAATTAATTTGAAACTACAGTGCTGTATCATGCAAATGGATTTCAACAGTTGTCTTGGTTGCTGCAACTGTAGAAGAGTATCTGAATAAAGCTGTTTAATCTGATGTGACATTATCTGACTTGACTGATGATAATCGTCCTCTGCAATGACATGGGTACACTGTGGCAATCCCATGTATAAAGCCAGAGGTAATAAATGCATCTATTGTTTGTCCAGGTCTGATATCCCTAATTACGAGGTTACATTTAGGAACCTAGGGAGGGAAAGGCCTTTACAATGAGACCTGACTATTGCGTTGAGTGCAAAACAAGAATCTGTTCGAACCATTATATAATACATGTGTGTAATTATCAGTAGCAATCATTGATTAGCTATCAGGTAACAGGAAACCTTGCTGATTTTAAAAAAATTTTCCCTCTCTCATCCAAGGTGTTTGGGCCAACTGTAACACCCCAGCTGATATCGGCTGACTGAACGCAGACCAAGACTGAACCTGGGGCTTTCCTGGTCTGTTTGACCCAGTATAACACTGCACAGTGCATTAACTCACAAGCTCCCTTTGGGGAAAGCTACTTGACTGAGACCCTCTGTCACCTACAGAGCCCTGGAAACAGTAGGCAGGTCTTCAGAAAATCATGGGTGCATCACCTGCGAGTTTTCTCCCATTAATGTCAAATGCAAGGACAGGATGACCTGAGCACAAAGCTGCAGCATCAAGAGGACACAAGGGTGATAGTGTAAAACTCACAATATAAGCTTGAAGTATCAGCTTGACCGCCGCCTTAATCACCTCTCCCAATTAGAGGTGATCAACAGGTGGTCTGAACTGATACCGCCCATTTTACACTATCGCCCAAAGTCAAAATTACCCCCTCAATTTCCTAATATTCACATTCAAAATGTGGTTATCTTAATTGACAAGCGACATCACATTCAACATGACAAAACTGCTTGATTTAGTAACAAATAAATAGGAAGGCGAACAGCATTATAATATTGCACAACAGATGCAGCCCTCTCCTTACCTGACAGATTTATGAGAAGGTAAATTACTTATCCCTGTGGTGAAGCTCATCTATAATGAGGTGACAATCATACTTGGGAATTAATTATCAAGTTCAGATGCATTTATTTCCCTCATACAAATATCAAACATCAAGGAGTTTGCCTTTGCTTCTTGCCATTTCTGATGTGCTGCTCTTGAATCCTACATGATTGGAAATATTTACGAGCTGAATAATATACTTTTATGAGGAATTAAAAATACCTTCTAATCAGCTAACAAGCTGAGCATTGTGAGACTACCTTCCTGAATCATTCCTATCTGCATGGTTTCTTCATTCAACAATTTTAAAAAGTACTAAAAAAGGAACATTTTATAAAAGGTGAAACAGTTGTGCCTCATGGTTTATACTGCAGGGTGCATTCAGTAATAACTAAGATTTACACAGTTGCTCAGACCACGACTGTAACTTTAAAGCTGTTGCGCCTGCCTGTTATTACAACATGGACCAGTTGGGCCGAATGGCCTGTTTCTGTTCTGTAAATACTGTGTAACATTATTTTGTGGCTCTATTATTCTGGCTGGTACCCATCCTGATGTAGAGGGAAACTCTGTGCAGAACGGCAGTGCTGAAAGCACATTAAAAGAAAGACTTGCATTATTTTTGCGCCATTCACAACCACAGGCCATCCCAAAGAACTTCACAATTAAATGCTTTTTTGAAGTGCAGTCATGGTTGTAAAGTGGGAAAACACAGCAGTCAATTTGTGCACAGAAAGGTCTCAGAAACAATAATGTGACATTGGCCTGATTATCTGTTTTAGTGATATTGGTTTGAGAGATAAGTATTGGCCAGGACAACAGGAGAACTCCACTGCTCTTCTTTGAAAATGTACATGGAACCTTCTACCTCCACCTGAGAGGGTCTCACTTTAATATCTCATTAAAAAGATGGCGCCTCCAACAATTCAGCATTCCCTCAGTACCGCACTGGAGCATCAGCCTAAATTATGTGCTCAAGTTGCCAGAGTGGGACTTGAGCCCATGAGCTTCTGACTCAGTGACTAGACAGTACCACTGAACCAAAGCTGCCATTCTATATGGGCTGATTGAGTAACCAGACAACCTGTGACTGGAGATAAACGCACATGCAATGCCAGCAAAGGAAGAACAGATTTGCTGCCTCAGTAACCAGTCCTTGCAGGCGTCCAGCAAAATTTCACCACAAGGAGGCTTTCTATTGTTTCCGATGGCACTGCAGAGTAGCTGTTGGCACAGCAGTTAGCTCGGATAGTATTCTTCCAGTCCAAGGAACCCCTATATTATAAAGGTGACACTAATCATTTCCTAACTAGCCTTAGAGGTTTCTATGCAGATCTTCCCATATACATCAAAAGTATCAATTACTCACCGGATAAATTGATTACAGCTCAGGAACATTGGATCAATTTTGGACTCTGTTACACAGAAAATGGATGCAGATAGGGAAAAACACAGCTGGAAATGCAGCAAGAATCAGTTCCAGCTGATCTCTGCACCTCAGGATTTTCCAATTGCCAATGGAACTAGTGTCCAAAACTCCCACCTGAAACAGGCAAGAGCTTCATTACATTATTCATGTGGGCAGGGACATGCACTGATGCTATGAAACCTCTGAGATAACATATTGAAAAGAGAAAGACCACCTAAGGAGGGATGCTAGGCAGGTCACACTGCACCAGAGATGTTCCATGTAGAATCATAGAATCTTAGCATGGTTACAGAACAGGAGGAGGCCATTGTGTCTGTGCCAGCTCACTGTAAAAGCAACTCACCTAGTCCCACTCCCCTGTCTTTTCCCCCAGCCCTGAAAATGTTTTCT
This sequence comes from Heterodontus francisci, assembly GCF_036365525.1. Taxonomy (NCBI): domain Eukaryota; kingdom Metazoa; phylum Chordata; class Chondrichthyes; order Heterodontiformes; family Heterodontidae; genus Heterodontus; species Heterodontus francisci. The sequence continues at coordinate 49,179,134 of NC_090393.1, forward strand.
CTTCTAATAATTATCCAGTCCTCTTTTGAATCTGCCTCCACCACACAGTCAGGCAGTGCATTCCAAATCCTGACCACTCACTGTGTAAAGCTTTTCCTCATGTCGCCATTGCTTCTTTTGCCAATCACCTTCAGCCAACGGGAACAGTTTCTCCCTATCTACTCTGTCCAGACCCTTTGTGATTTTGAGCACCTCTAACAAATCTCCTCTTAATCTTCTCTTCTCAAAGGAGAACCAGCTTCTCCAGCCTATCCACGTAACTGAAGTTCCTCATCCCTGGAACCATTCTTGTGAATATTTTCTGCACCTTCTCTAATGACTTCACATTCTTCCTAAAGTGTGGTGCCCAGAACAATACTCCCTTTTCTGAACAAGCGTGTAACATTTGCAATTCTCCAGTCCTCTGGCACCACCCCTCTATCTGAGGAGGATTGGAAGATTATGGCAAATGCCTCCGCAATTTCCACCCTTACTTCCCTCAGTATCCTCGGATGCATCTCATCCAGTCCTGGTGACTTATCAACTTTAAATGCAGTTAGCCTATCTAATACCTCCTTTTTATCAATTTTTAGCCCAACCAGTGTTTCAACTACCTCCTCTTTCCCCATGACTTGGGCAGTATCTTCTTCCTTGGTAAAGACAGATACAAAATACTCATTTCGTACCTCAGCCATGCCCCCTTCCTCCATGCGCAAACCCCCTTTTAGGTCTTTAATCAGCCCCACTCCTCCTTTTATCACCGTTTTACTATTTATATGCCTATAGAAGACTTTTAAATTCCCTTTTATGTTACCTGCTAGTCTCGTCTCATATGCTCTCTTTGCTTCTCTTATTTGTTTTTTCACTTCCCCTCTGAACCTTCTATATTCATCCTAGTTCTCAATTGTATTATCCAACTGACATCAGTCATATGCACCCCTTTTCTGCTTCATCTTACTCTCTATCTCTTACATCATCCAGGGAGCTCTGGATCTATTTGCCCTACCTTTCCCCTCCTGGAAATGCACCTTGACTGTAGCCAAACTATCTCCTCTTAAGGCAAACCATTGTTCAGTTACAGTTTTGCCTGCCAATCTTTGATTCCAATTTAGTTGGGCCAGATCCATTCTCACTCCATTGAAGTTGGCCCTGCTCCAATTAATTTTCTTTACTCTGGATTGTTCTTTGTTCTTTTTCATAACTAACCTAAACCTTATGATGCTATGGGCACTGTCCCCTAAATGCTCCCCTACTGATACTTGATTCACCTGAACACCTCATTTTCCAATGTCCTCACATTGGTACCCACATACTCACATCCGCAGACAGAATTGAAATTGTCTCATATGGGCAAACACAGTGCCGTGGACGTTCCTGTTTTCAGAGGAATCTGTGACAACAGGCCTCTCCTCCCAATGGCCTCATCAAGTATCCAAAGGCCTGACTACTATGGTATTGCATGAAAGAAGGCATGCCAGGATGATCATTACCCTTCAAAATCTGTCTGCCACATCACCAAGATCCCACCAACCATATTTGCTATTGTTGCACCTACCTGGGTGATGACTGTGGGGAACAGTCTTTGCAATGTCAACAGAAAGGCAGCAGCACAACTGTGTCACTGGCTACAAGGACACTTGCAATTACCATGAAGCACAAGAAACGATAGTAATTGTCAGCTGCAGCCTGAAACATGTCTGCATTTTCCTTGGAATCATCTCATGCAGCACCACCTCAATTTGAGCAGCTGTCAAACAGGTGGTCAGGTACTAAATGTTTCTGTCACTTGGCTGCAGACTCATAGCTGCACTTTGGATTCCCATTCCCTTCATGTTTGGCTGGCATTTCTTAATCTCCTGACTCTTCAACCTTGGCAATGTCAGTTGATGGGTAGTGATGCCCTCTGAAACTCTCTAAAGGCTTTCTGAAGTTAGGTCCTTCTGTTGTGATACTCGTCTGTACTTAGCATCATCCCATTAAAATTTTTTTTTTTAAGAGATACAGCACTGAAACAGGCCCTTCGGCCCACCGAGTCTGTGCCGACCATTAACCACCCATTTATACTAATCCTACACTAATCCCATATTCCTACCACATTCCCACCTGTCCTTATATTTCCCTACCACCTACCTATACTAGGGGCAATTTATAATGGCCAATTTACCTATCAACCTGCAAGTCTTTGGCATGTGGGAGGAAACCGGAGCACCCGGAGAAAACCCACGCAGACACAGGGAGAACTTGCAAACTCCGCACAGGCAGTACCCAGAATTGAACCCGGGTCGCTGGAGCTGTGAGGCTGCGGTGCTAACCACTGCGCCACTGTGCCGCCCCATTTACATGCAACTTGCTTCTACTATCACTCGTGTTTCACAGACCCATTCAAGTCTGCAACTGGACCTACAAAAAATTATGCAAATTAGCTCATGCCAGAAAATTGAGTGCTATTAGCACATTCCTATTTAAACAGGGTTTGTACAAGTTCTTAACCATTTAGAAATGGTTTACACCTGTATACCAAAAGTTACCTCATTGTGCACATCTCTATCAGAATTAACAGGAAGGAATACTCAGAAATGTCTCAAAGCAAAATCTTTTTGCAAACACAGTGAACCTTCCTGCTGTGTCCTTCAGTTTAAATTACTAGATACATTAACAGTGTGGAGGATAGATAGTACTTCTGGCAATGATAAGTTTATCAATGTTCACATGATAGGATTCAGCTAACTCAATTATTGGCAACAGTCTCTATATTGTTTAAGCAACTTTGTCCATTCATAATTTAAGCAATACAACAGAATTGTCACAACACTGTGCAAATTGCATCTTCTTCACATATTTGAAATTTCAGGCACTTTAAGCCACCATTTTGAAACTTGCTGGTGCTTGCGGGATTGTTAAGTTTTCAACTCATACAACTAAAGATCTGCTAAGTTGTTTTGTACAACCTTACAATAGAGTCAGGTTTTACACTTAAAGCAATTATGGGATCTCATTTCTCTGGTGGTTAGAAACCACATTTACATAGCTGGGAACAGAATATGATTCTAATCATAAAGAAGTAACCATCAGTCCGGCTATGTGGAACGTGCAGAATGGTGTTCTGCTTCTCAGTCATATAGCTTGTAACATTCCTTTCAACAATTTTAAAACCTCCATTTATGTTGTTTTCCAAAGGGCATTTGAATGTTACCAATAATTGCATTCATTATACAGTCATGAGTTAAAATTACAATTTAATTTGTTGAAGTAGCACAAAACATAATTTCCTGTGAACATGTTAACATATTTGCTACTAATATTGCACAGTCATAATTGAATACTCTGTACCAGTCAGTCGCCACTGCCTTGAATTTCTTTACAACTGGATCTTTCCCTGCAGCATCTTGTGACCTGTGTCACATTAGCCAGAAAGCAGCTCGCCACCACATCAAGAAGCTGACTGCTCCTCTATTCAGGAGGGTCATGCAATTCATATATTACCCAGTTGAACCAGATAAACAAGGAGATAGAGCTATCCAGATCTGTAGACTGCCTGGGTTCCCACAAGTTCAAGGAGCAACTGACAATAGATGTAGCACTCAAAGACCCACCTGAGAACTGCCTCAAGTTGATGAACAAGAACAACTTTTGCTTAACTAATATGCAGTTAATGTAGAATGCCAATCACCTTATCCTGCATGTGGATGCCTGTTACCCAAGAATTGTCATGATGCTTTCATATAACTCAAAACAGACTATCCACCTCTGCCATATCCCAAAAAGTCCACCTAAACCTTTAGTGTGGTATCATTCTAAGCACCTGCACAGTTCATAATGGCCCTTTGACTCCTAATGAGGCAAAAAGGGATGTCCTAAAAGGCACTGTATAAATGAAAGTCTGTCTGTCTTTCTTCAAGGAAATTCCCAGCACTTGCTGTTGCTGCCAGCAGTTCGCCACTATCTTTCTCTGCAATCACTGTCTGCCTGCTCTGATGTGTGCTTGTTGTCATTAGCTGAGATTGTTAGCTATGCCTGTTCTCCTGAGAATTATTTTCTTTTAAATATGTTTTTGAGCAAGTCTGGTTTGTCTTAGCACATGACCTGTTAACCAATTTAGCTTTGTTTTAGCCATGTGCCTTTCTTTTAACCCTAGGGACATATATGGCTTCCTTTTGCAATAGGATAGCTTTAAAGGTATTCCATTTTTCTTTTGTGTTGCTATGTCGCTACCTAATAGTGCCCAATCAAGCTGATTTAAGTTCTCTGCCATCTTTACAAATCTAGTCCCTTTGAGAGCTGGAACTAGCATTAAATTTTCAGCAACTTCAAGTTTAATCAAATAATGTGGTCGCTGTTATCCAGGTGTTCCCCAACATGGTGAGCTGTTACTACATCAGGATTACTACTAAAAATTAAATCAAGTAAGCAATTACCCTTAGTTGCCTCATTAACATGCTGTAAAAGGAAGCAGCCATTTATTATATCTATATTGTGAACCAGAGGTCCCTGATGTAAGGTGAACGGCAAAAAAACCAAAGGCAACATGAGGAAAACCTTTTTTTATGCAGCGAGTGGTTAGGATCTGAAATGCACTCCCTGAGATTGTAATGGAGGCAGATTCAATTGTGGCTTTCAAAAGGGAATTGGATAATTATCTGAAGAGAAAAAACTTGCAGGACTACGGTGAAAGGGGAGGGGAGCGGGACTAGCTAAATGCTCTTGCAGAGAGCCCATGCGGGCATGATGCGCTGAATAGCCTCATTCTGTGCTCTAACCATTCTATGATTCCATGAAATCTTTCACTTTCTTGCCCTCCATGCTAGACAGATCACCACTGAGCCATTGCCTGGGAATTTAAAATCCTGCATTATGCTGACATTACTTGATTCAGGTGCTTGCCCCTGAAGAAATAGTGACTCAGGATATGGGCATTGCAATACTCTAAGAAGGTGCAAGAAGCTGATACTACTTATGATAAAGCTGGTGCAGATGCAAAATTCTATCCCCGAGGCTCCTGCTCTTTCAGTTATTCTAGCAGTTGTGCTTCGGTTGCTGTAAGAATAATGTCCTCTTTAGAGAGCAACACAATGCTGCTTTGTGTTGTTCTTCCTCCCAGCAGCAGTAACCCAGTTGAAAGCAGTATTCCCACTCCTAACCTACCCTATATGGGCACTAAGAGCCCGAGGAAGATAAAGCAACAAAGTCACAGAGTCAAGTAGGTAGATGAAAGCCCCACACTGTCATGGACTCACTAACAAGAGGAGAGTTCAACCCAATATATCTAAGATGTAGACATTCTTTTAAATTTGTCAATGCTTTCACAACATTGTTAGCTTGCATCTATATAGTGCCTTTGATCACCCAAGGTGCTTCACAGGAGCATTTTCAAACAAAAAAGAAACACTTTACAGAAATGTTGTGGATTTTTAAAGATGTTGCAATTTGAATGTCCCTTAGCTAAAGGTAATCTTCTCTGCTAAAACTGTAGTACCAGCTTGGCTGTCATAGGCTAAAATTAAACTGCATTTTACGACTGATCAAGTCACACAAAAGCAGTGGCTTACTGATTTCCTAGCCCAACCACAGTCTAGACTTCACACAGTAACAATATTGAATAATTAGCAAACATAACATTTCATAATGCATAATCATAAATAAGCAATCATTCCACCCTAAAAAAAAAGGGCTGACCACATTTGCAGTGTTGAAAATGACAAAACAGCTTGGATCATTAAAAAGGGATTGGTGCTGCTTTGCAAACCTTTTCCCTGAATTTTTTATTTGGATTGTTGAGAGTAAGCCAGCTGTCATAGTGCTCCATCTGCTGGTCTTGTTGATATAGGTCATTATTAGATCCAGTGAGAAGTATCAAGCCTGAATTAGTCAACAATCTAATGGAATGGGAACATCCAGCTAATCGTAGCCATAACATGATTAAATTCAATATAGGTTTGAGAGATAGATGGGCGAGTCACAAACCAAGGTTTTAAATTTAGGTCATTATGGCACAGAAGGCGGCCATCCAGTCAGTCCCATTCCCCCGCTCTATCCCAGTAGCCCTGCAAGTTTACTTCCTTCAAGTGCCCATCCAGTTTTCTTTTGAAATCATCGAATGTCTCTGCTTCCACCACCCTTGTGGAGGGATAGTATAAAACAAAATAAAGAACTTTACGAATGAAAAGAACAGCAGAGATGCCACAGACAGGAAAATACATAAAGAACAGCAACAGAATACAAAGAAATACAAGAGCTGCAAAAAGGGAATACAAGAAAATGTTTGTAAGGAGCATCAAGGACAACACAAAAAGTTTTTCAAGTGTATTAACAGAAACAGTGTGGCTAAGAGTAATGTGGAACCCTTAAAGATAAATGCAAATTCTATTGTAATTGGAAATCAGGAAATGGCATACTTGCTAACTATTTACTTCACAGTAAAGGATAAGAATAAAGTACCAGAGAAAGTAAAAGTAAAAATAAATAAAAGGGCAGAACATACTAGATTTAACAGAGGTACAAAAAGGGTAATCGAGAAAAGGATGAGACTAAAGACAGACCAATTTCCAGGATGTAATGGTTTCCACCCCAGCGTAGTAAAAGAAGGTGGTGAGGAATTTGTAGATGTGCTAGTCATGATGTTCCAAACTCTCTTGATTCAGGAATTGTCCCCTTAGATTGGAAAACTATCAATAGCACTCTATTATTTAAGAAAGGTACGAGAAATATTTGGAAATTATAGGTTGGTACGAATACGTAGTGTGACGAAGGTGGTTCCCACTGTTCAACTCCCCACCTGACCACAGCAAGTGTATTTGTATTAGAGTTTAGCCCCTTTGGTGCTTTTTAAAAAATAAACAGACAAAATGACAGGTTTTCTTGTAGGTTTTATAAAACAGAAAGTCAATTGTTTATTGATCAATATGCCTTATCCTGAAATTGTTGCAACCGTATCCACTCACACATTCGCTCATGCGCGCGCACATACACATACACACACACACGAGACAGATAGAGAAGAGAAAAAGGAGAGTGGCTTTTAGTGGGGAGATAGGTTATGATAAACCTGTTGAATTCTCTTCAAGATCAAGTTCTAGATAGATGCAGGCCTGAATTGATTGTAGATTATTCTCTTGAATGAACGTTCTGTTGAAGACGGTGGGTTACTTCTAGCACTCACTGCTGTATAAGGTAGATGTCAGATTTTTCAACGGGTCACATGCTTCCTGGCTTGGCTGGAACTCAAGCTGTTAGATGTTGCTCCTCTCCTGGGTGAGTCTCTCTGTCTGGCTGTCTTTTTTAAGGCAAAGCTGTTATCTCTCATCTCCTGTTAGGAGACACTCTGGTTTCTTCCCAACGGTGATCACACAATGGCCCAGGACGTGGCTACTTCACATCTCCTTTGTTTCAGAAGAAGACATTCAATTCAAAGGGCGGCACAGTGGCGCAGTGGTTAGCACCGCAGCCTCACAGCTCCAGCGACCCGGGTTCAGTTCTGGGTACTGCCTGTGCGGAGTTTGCAAGTTCTCCCTGTGACCGTGTGGGTTTCTGTCGGGTGCTCCGGTTTCCTCCCACAGCCAAAGACTTGCAGGTTGATAGGTAAATTGGCCATTGTAAATTGCCCCTAGTGTAGGTAGGTGGTAGTGAATATGGGATTAATGTAGGATTAGTATAAATGGGTCGTTGTTGGTCGGCACAGACTCGGTGAGCCGAAGGGCCTGTTTCAGTACTGTATATCTAAATAAAAAAAAAAAAATTCTGGAATGTTTTGGGATACATGTAGGATGGGTTCCATTGACACCTTTTAGCTTTGAAGACTTGTCTTTTATCTTTGACAGACAGTTTGAATACACAAAAGACCAATTCCTTTTTCTTCGTCGGCTATTTTGGACCATTATTCACTTTTTAAAATAAAGGTTCATTTTTTTAAAGATAAAGTCCGTTTTTCATAACTCTTCAGAGTTAGTCCATGATTGTTGTATCATCGCACTTCTGGTGTGCGTAACAAGGTCTAGTAGTCTAATGTGTGTTGTGGAGCCTTTAATAGAATCTGTTATTGGGGATGGAGTGACTGAGCGCTTAACTAAATATGAACTGATCAGCATAGATTTGTAAAGGGTAAATCAAGTCTAACAAACATAGGTACATCTTTTGAGGATGTAAGGGAGTTAATTATATGGACTTCCAAAAGGAATTTGATCAGGTTCCACATAAAAGGCTGTTAACAAAAATGAGAACACAAGGAACTGGAGGTACCATATTGATATGGATTGGGAGGTAGCTAAAGTGTAGGGATAATTGGTACGACCTCAAATTGGCCGGATGTGACTAGTAGTAACCCAACCCCAACACCCAACCTCCCTACCCTGTGATTTTAACACAGTGAGGATGAAAACAGGAGTAAAAATCTGCAGGACGAATTGGTAGTTTACAGATTCTTGTTATCAATGTAACAATGTGACAGCACAACTAATCATGTATCAAAGTCCTGCTGGTCACCCAGCACCTGCCAGTTACAGTAAAGGCTTTGTTAATCCGGCATTTTACCAACTGGCAAACTCTATTATCTGGAATTTCCAAAAGCTTCCAAAGCTCTCCCGGGCCAAGTTTTTCCGAGTGCAGTCGATTGTTCTTGGCATTAGTTAGTGATGCTTGTTGGAAAGGACTGACTCTCATGCATACTACAGGTATATTGGTGCACCAACCCCAAAGGATTAAGGGAAAATTAAAAATAGGCTTTCCCAATGCTGGCCCCTGGGGAATTCTTTGGTCTTCCGGTGATAACTTCGGACTGGAATGTCAGATCTCCACCCGCCTTCGTATGTGCAACTCTTGATTAACCACAATTTTTGATTGTCCAGCACCTCTCTGGTTCAGCATATGCCAGATAACAAAGCTTTTCCTGTACTTACTTTCTTCCTGCAACACTCCTGTTTTCTCCAATTTATTTATCCAGTTTATTACCCTCTTACAAAATTTGACCTTTTCTTCAGGCCTGTCTTGCTGCCAATCTTGTTAATCTATTTACTTTTCTTGTTTCTATTTTCAATATCATTTCAATGAGCTTGCTTACAAACAGAGGGACGGACACCTTTCCCATTGACACTGACCTCCATTACCAACACTGTCAGTCAGAAAACCATCCCATTTCCTGGCAACACAGACCGATAGAAAAAGCTTCAAATTACAACAATGTAACTAAAACATGTCAGGCACAGGCAAAAAAATACATATGGGAATTAATAGTGGATTATAGAATGGTGATGGTTAGTCATGCTATGTATGTTTCTTTTTACCACTTCTCAATATATAATCAACATACTTCCTAATCTTGTCAAAATGACTTATTTTTAATGAAGAAAAGTTAAAATTCTGTCTAAATGCATGCATTTTCTGGCTTTCTAAAAAATGAAAATACAAAAATAAAATGTGGGCAGGGTTCCCAGATCCTTATCAGACTTTGAAAAACATTCCTGTGAGCTTCCTGTATACTGGCAATAAATCAATACACATTAAATAATTTACAGACAGTTTAATTGTTTCCATTGTTTTTGTTTGTACATTCACATGCTTTCTCACAAGGAAAACATAACAGGGACAAAAACACACAGAAAATAGAAGGAAAGGTGTGTGTTATCCAAGAAAAGTCTGGGCATTATTATGAGAGCAATGATACAGCTGAATTAAGGCAACTGCAAGAACTTTGAAAACGTCTGCACCGTTTCGTAAGTGTTAATACTGGGAGCTACCCCAAAGGGTAGTTTTCTCGGTGAAATATATCCCAGAGAACTGTTGTTAATCTTCAGACCCCCAATATGACCTGATCAATGTTTCAGCCTCATTACTCACCATTACCTCAGCTAACAGTCCTGGCTTCTGCTTTTCAAAATTAAGGTATTGGCTGGCTTTTCGCTTGGTTGGTTTGTGACTGTGTATTGGAACTGGGTTTAGAAATTTTAATTAGAATTTTCAAAATTGATATCAATAATTATAGTGCTACCACCAACTGAATGTCACACAATCACCTTCAAATAAACTACCCATACATACCATCACACACGTTACCCACATAAACACATTCCATATTTACAAGCACTTACATACATACTAGCTGTACATACAACTGCTCATACACTGCCTATACATACCATTATATACACACTAGCCACAAAACATGTGCAGTGTGTACTATCTACAGATGCACTGTAATAACTTATCAAAAGTTTTTGACAGTACCTCCCAATTGTGCGGCCTCTACCACCTAGAAGGTCAAGGGCAGCAGGCATATGGGAACAACATCACTTCCAAGTCACATACCATCCTGACTCATAGGAACATAGGAGCAGGAGTAGGCCATTCAGCCCATCGCGCCTGCTCCACCATTCAATACGATCATGGTTGATCATCCACTTCAATGTCTTTTTCCCACACTATCCCCATATCCCTTTATGTCATTGGTATTTAGAAATCTGTCAATCTCTACTTTAAACATACTCAATGACTGAGCTTCCACAGCCCTCCGGGGTAGAGAATTCCAAAGATTCACAACCCTCTGACTAAAGAGATTTCTCCTCATCTCTGTCCTAAGTGGCTTCTCCCTTATTTTGAGATTGTGTCGTCTGGTTCTAGATGCCCCAACCAGGGGAAACATCTTACCTGCATCTACCCTGTCTATCCTTTTAAGTATTTTGTAGGTTTCAATGAGATCACTTCTCATTCATCAGAACTCTAGAGAATACAGACCCAGTTTCCCCAATCTCTCTTCATAGGACAGTCCCGCCATCCCGGGAACAAGTCTGGTCAGTCTTCATTGCACTCCCTCTATGGCAATAATATCCTTCCTAAGGTAAGGAGACCAAAACTGCACACAGTACTCCAGGTGCGGTCTAACCAAGGTTCTATACAATTGCAGCAAGACTTCGCTACTCCTGTACTCAAATCCTCTTGCGATAAAGGCTAACATACCATTAGCCTTCCTAATTGCTTGCTGCGCCTGCATGTTAGCTTTCAGTTACTTATTGACAAGGACACCCAGGTCCATTTGTACATCTACACTTTCTAATCTCTTACCATTTAAGAAATACTCTGCACATCTATTCCTCTTACCAAAATAGATAACCTCACATTTTTCCACATGATATTCCAACTGCTATGTTCTTGTCCACTCACCAAGTCTGTCCAAATCCCCTTGAAGCTGCTTTGCATCTTCCTCACAACACACGTTCCCACCTAGTTTTGTGTCATCTGCAAACTTGGGAATATTACATTTGGTCCCAACATCCAAATCAATGATGGTTTGTGAACAGCTGGGGCCCAAGCACTGATCCTTGCGGTACCCCACTACTCACAGCCTGCCAACGCGAGAATGACCCGTTTATTCTACTCTCTGTTTTCTGCCTGTCAACCAATCCCTAATCCATGCCAGCACATTAACTCCTATCCCATGTGCTTTATTTTTACTAACCAACCTCCTGTGGGGAACTTTATGAAAAACCTTCTGAAAATCCTAGTATGCAACGTCCACCAACACCCCTTTATCAATTCTGTTAACAACATCCTCAAAAAACTCCAACAGGTTTGTCAAACATGATTTCCTATTCATTAATTCATGTTGACTATGCCCAATCAAAGCATTATTATCCAAGTGTCCAATTATCACATCCTTTAGAATAGATTCAAACATTTTCCCTACTACTGGTGTAAGGCTAACAGGTCTGTAGCTCCTTGTTTTCTCTCTCTCTCCCTTCTTAAATAGTGGGGTGACATTTGCTACCTTCCGACCTGCAGCAAACATTCCAGAATCTATAGAATTTTGGAAGATGATCATTGATACATCCACTATCTCCATAGCTACCTCTTTTAACACTCTGGGATGTAGAATAATAGGTCCTGGGGACTTATCAACCTTCAGCTCCATTAATTTCTCCAATACAACCTTCTTACTAATACTAATTTCCTTCAATTCCTCATTCTCCCTAGTTCTTTGGATTTCTAATTCTGGGAGATTTCTTGTATCTTCTTCATTGAAGACAGACACAAAGTAGCCATTTGTATATTCCCTGTTATAAATTGTCCTGACTCTGCCAGTAATGGACCCACATTTGGCTTAACCAAACGTTTCTTTTTTACATTCCCATAGAAGCTTTTACAGTCCGTTTTTATGTTTTTTGCTAGTTTACTTCATATTCTATTCTCCCTTTCTTTATCAGTTTCTTGGCCCTCCTTTGCTGTATTCTAAAATCCTCCCAATCTGCAGGTTTACTACTATTTCTGGCAACTTTATAGGCCTTTTCATTTAATCTTATACAATCTGTAACTTCCTTTGTTAGCCACGGTTGACTGCCTTTACTTTTGGAGTTTTTGTGTCTTTACATTGCTATAAACTATGTAATAATTGTTTGAAGACTATCCATTGTCTATGCACTGTCATACCTTTTAATGTATTTTCCCAATCCACCTCAGCCAATTTGCTCCTCATACCTTCATAATTTCCTTTGTTCAAATTTAACACCCCTGACTTCAGATTGAAGTACCTCACTTTCAAACATAATGTAAAATTCTATCACATTATGGTCACTCATCCCTGAAGGTTCTTTTACAACAAGATTATTAATTAACCCTTTCTCATTACACAATACTAAATCTAAAATAGCCTGTTCTCTAGTCAGTTCGTCAACATACTGCTGTAGAAAACCATCCCTAACACACTCCAGAAACTCGCCCTCCACACATTAGGGCTCATTAGGTTTACCCAGTCTATGTGCAGATTGAGATCACCCAAGGTTGAAGTCTCGGACAACTACCGCCATTCTTTCAAAGTCGCTGAGTCAAAACCCTGGAGGTCCCTTCCTAAAAACACAGTGGGAGAACCTTCACCACATGAACTGCAACGGTTCATGGAGGAGGCCCACCACCACCTTCTCAAAAGCAACTAGGGATGGGCAATAAATGCTGACCTTGCTAGTGACTCCCACATCCCAAGAATGCATTTAAAAAATATATACTTTACCCACACATGCAGCCACACATAAATCTGCACATATACCACCCATATACACTACCCATATATAAAACTGCAAATAAATTACCCGCATATATACCACCCAAATACACTAACCACACATACAATGACAAATGCACTACGCACACATATAACATTGGATCAAAACAGCACCTAAACTTGTTTTGCACTTTCTCAGAATTAAGCATTTGGCCTATAAAGATTTATTTCCTTACAACACAACCATTAACACAAATATATTTTTGTATTTCAAGGTAACAAGAAATGAGAAGCAAAGGGCCTGTAACAGATTCACAAAAACCTCCAAAACATATTGGGAAATTCGCACTAAAAACACTATCTGCTGACCATGAACTAAAGGTTAACTGCCGAGCTCCAAAAAAATCACTTCTTTTTGCAACTTCCTTTTGCGGTACACCCTGTTCATGTCATGCTTTAAAAGAAAATTTACCATAACACTTTAGTTCTTAGTGATTGGTCATAAGTCGCCTCTCCTGGAGATATGCAGCGACTGCAGAAATTCACCAGAATATTCTCAATCCTTGAGGATTCACAAGGATACTCTTGTTTGTTAAGAGATTTCCCTGAGCACTCCACTTCCTCAAGTAGTCATTTCACACCAGATGTGGAGTGGAATACTCCTACAATCTCATCATGGGGAAACTAAAGCAGCGAGCAGCAGACCAAATCTGGATCCCGGTTACAGTAATACTGGAGCGGTTTACATTGGTTCTTTACCAGATGTACTCTCAATGCTACAGTTCAGAATGCCACATTTTCCTTTTGATGCTCTCATTAGTGTGGAGACTCCATCTAATCTCAAGGATATTGATGATTCTTATTTCTGGAGGAGGTTTACTTTGCCATGCCATTGCCTTTTGTGGATTAATATAATTCCCTGTCATAGTTCTAAAACCATAATTCCTCACGGCATTTTGTTTCTAACCCATTAACTGAAGGTCACTTCTCAGTTTATCATCTCTTTCCTGTGTATTTTCAAATGGACTAGTTTTCTCATGATAATTCACCACAATCTTATTTCTCAATTCTGAAACTTCTGAGGGATTTAGGGAATACTTTTACTTTCACAATTCTCATTTGTCAGCAAACGTGATACTCATTTATCTTGTTTCCTGTTTGCACTCATTTTCACTCAGAAATTTTTCAAAGCGCTCCAGTTTTCTACAGCAATTCATCAAAATGCTCTCACATCCCATCCAGCTTCCTATATATGATCTATCCATAGCTTCGGCTACAGAAGCCTTGTTACAACGTTTACTTCCTCTTGATACCTAAGTTCAATCGTCACCTCGATACTTTTATTTATTTATTTAGAGATACAGCACTGAAACAGGCCCTTCGGCCCACCGAGTCTGTGCCGACCAACAACCACCCATTTATACTAACCCTACAGTAATCCCATATTCCCTACCACCTACCTACACTAGGGGCAATTTACAATGGCCAATTTACCTATCAACCTGCAAGTCTTTGGCTTTGGGAGGAAACCGGAGCACCCAGCGAAAACCCACGCGGTCACAGGGAGAACTTGCAAAGTCCGCACAGGCAGCACCCAGAATCGAACCCAGGTCCCTGGAGCTGTGAGGCTGCGGTGCTAATCACTGCGCCACTGTGCCACCCTTTTCTGCCACTTTTGTGCCAACACCAATACAATGCTGCAACCCCTAAAAAATCTCTCTTAAAGGTATCATGTTAATTCTACTCCTGCATATCGTCAATCTGCACCTATACCTAAGGTTCTTTAGAGACATTTGTAAAACCCAGTAAATAGCCTTACCTTTTCAACTGTAATAACAGCACACAATAGCAACACCAATAGAATTACTGCCACTCTCAAACAACCTCTACACAGCAGAATCTGCTCATCCACATCACCTCCAGTTACCTTGTGCTTGAGTGATTTGTCTGTAGTGGCAAAGACAATTGCAGCAGAAGCATCCCAACTATTTGTGATCCACGCCTTGGTGCCATTTAAAATCCAGTGGTCACCATCTAGTCTGGCATTGGTGGAGGCTGCACCGGCATCACTCCCATTCCCTGAAAAGCACAGATGCCTAGTTTTGAAAGACTGTGTCAAGCTTAACTGGCAAACAACAACTCAAAAATAACTTTTAAATACATAAAACGGTATGTAAGCATTATTATGCTCGAACAAGTGAACAACTGTCCAGATTTGAATCAATCCTGGTGTCACTGAATCTCCACTTCTTCAATACCTTTTTTCTTCCTTTCTGCTTTGTACTTAGTGTTCACTTGCACTGTAGACCTTGATCTTTCTTTGATATTTCTCAATTAAAATAGAAGCCTGCATTAAGTTTTTGGGCGAGATTAAGAATACTACTAGCTTAGCATCTTGATCTGATCTTGTTTTTTAAATTTAGATCTTATTTTAAAGACCTCAATCAAATCTCGGCAAAGTTTATGCTTTTCTAGAGTAAAAGGCACCAGCTCTTTAAGCCTATTGTGGTACCTGATTAAACAAATCTAGTGACCCTGTTCTGAATCTTCCACATGGTCTCTATATTACCCACCATGTAAGGGGACTAAAACTGGATACAGTATTCTAGATGAGACCTAACCAAGGTCTTATACAAGATGGGATAGTATTTTGATTTTGGATTGAATTGTTCTGCCAATACATCCTAATACACTACTAGCTTTTACTATAGCCTTGCAGCATTGATTGTGAACCTCGAGTTCATGTGCTGTGACACCTAGGCCTTCCTCCCACTCAATAGCCTGAAGTGTGCAACCAAGCATGCTTTATACACATTTAGTGATAGCCCTACCCACATGACTAACACTACATTTATCTATTAAATGACATCTGCCAGACATGGGCTCTTTGCCCAATGCATCTAGATCTGCTTGTAATCTATTTTTGTCACCCAAGGTCCGAAAACCCACTCAATGTTTTGTATCATTCATGAACTTGAGGACAGTTTTCCCAAAATCTTCATCTAAGGTAAAGATGGGGAAGAACAATGGCCTTAGTACCGATTGCTGCAGGACTCCATGGTAACTGATACCCATATAGCATCATTGCCCATTAATCAGAATGTTCTATGAGAACGTAATTTTTTTTTATCCAACCAAAATCTGTCCGCTACTCTTATATTGTTCTACTGTGGTGTAGTGGTATTGTCACTAGACTAATAATCTAGATGTGCTGGGGACCTGGGGTCAAATCCCACCACGGCAGCTGGTGGAATTTAAATTCAATTAATTAATTAAAAAATCTGGGATTTTGAAAGCTAGTCTCGGTAATGCATCCATTGTGACTCCAGACCTACAGCAATGTGGTTGACTCTTAACTGCCCTCTGAAATGGCCTAGCAAGCCACTCAGTTGTCAAGGGCAATGAGGGATCGGCAACAAATGCTGGCCAGCGACGTCCATATCCCATGAAAGAATAAAAAAAACTATTGTATGTCAGCCTGTCAAAGTCTTTTTGAAAATCAGGGTATACAATGTTAACCTGGATACCTTTTTTTATTTGTTTCATGGGCTATGGGCATTGCTAGCAAGACCAGCATTTGTTTCCCATCCCGAATTGCCCTGGAGAAGGTGATGGTGAGCTGCCTTCTTGAAACGCTGCAGTCCATCTGGTGCAGTACACCCACAGTGCTGTTAGGGAGGGTGTTCCAGCGGCAGTGAAGGAACGGTGGTATATTTTCAAGTCAGGATGGTGTGTGGCTTGGAGGGGAACTTGCAGACATGCTCCCACATATCTGCTGCCTTTGTCCTTCTAGGTGGAAGAGATTGTGGGATTGGAAGGTGCTGTCGAAGGAGCCTTGGTGAATTGCTGCAGTGTATCTTGTATATGGTACACATTGCTGCACTGTACGTTGGTGGTGGAAGGAATAAATGTTTAAGGTGGTGGATGGGGTGCCGATCAAGCGGGCTGCTTTGTCCTGGATGTTGTTGAGTTTCTTGAGTGCTGTTGGAACAGCACTCATCCAGGCAAGTGGTGAGTATTCCATCACACTCCTGACTTGTGCCTTGTAGATGGTGGACAGGCTTTGGTCAGGAAATGGGTTGCTTGCTGCAAAGTATCCAGCCTCTGACCTGTTCTTGTAGCCACAGTATTTATGTGGCTGCTCCAGTTCAGTTTCTGGTCAACGGTAATCCCCAGGATGTTGGCAGTGGGGGATTCGGTGATGGTAATGCCATTGAATGTCAAGGGGAGGTGGTTAGATCCTCTCTTGTTGGAGATGGTCATTGCCTGGCACTTGTATGGCACGAATGTTACTTTTCACTTATCAGCTCAAGCCCAAATGTTGTCCAGGTCTTGCTGTATGCGGGCACGGACTGCTTCAGTATCTGAGGAGTTGCAAATCGTACTGTACGTCATACAATCATCAGCAAACATCCCCACTTCTGACCTTATGATGGAGGGTAGGTCATTGATGAAGCAGCTGAAGATGATTGGGCCTAGGACACTAGACTGAGGAACTCCTGCAGCAATGTCCTGGGGCTGAGATGATTGGCCTCCAAAAACCACAACCATCTTCCTTTGTGCTAGGTATGACTCCAACCAGTGGAGAGGTTTCCCCCGATTCCCATTGACTTCAATTTGGCTCGGGCTCCTTGATGTCAGTGCACAGTGCACCTCTAGTGATCTCTTCTACCATCATACCTATAACTGAAGTCAAACTAATGGGTCCATAATTTCCCAGTTCTGCCTTATTGTAATTTTGTATATTACAATCACACATGTCCCTCTCCAGTCCTTGGGAACAATCCTGGACTCCAGCAATCTGTTTAATATATGAGCAAGATGCTCACAGAACACAGACTCCAGTTTTTTGAGCACCCTTGATGAATGCTGTCAGAGCCAGCAGCCAGATCTGTTTGTAGATCCCTTGTATTGGCCAGGAGAATATCCACATCTCGCAGGGGAAGAAAAGAATTTTGCAAGATCAAATACAATACGTCCAGAAACATGCAGATTTCTGTACCACACAACAGCACACTGACAACAAATAATTTGTCACAATGAACAAGGTATTATGAGAGTTTTTCCACTGGTACTTTAGAAGGCCTTTCTAATATTTAGCATTCAGCCCACATGCTATGGTTTCCAAACATGTACCCTCAATCTGTCATAATCTGTCTCTATGCACCAGTGCTCATGCTTAGATTGTGGCCTACCTGGTTCACTCAGACCAAAGCAGCCAATTTTAGTTCCATCTGTGAATGAGGTTATCCACTTGTGCTTTTGTTCTTCTGAACCGAATTTCAAAATTGGACCCAAATACAATGACTGGAAAAGGAGGAGAAAACTGTGAATTGTTTATTGTATTTTTAACAAATAATATAACTGCATGAGAAAATCTGAACACAGGGTTGTACAAGGAAGCAAAATATCAATCTGGTACAACTGACACGCACTGATCTATTTACTAATTTTATCATAATTTAGGAACAAGAAAAATAAATCTAAAAATGAGCCTCCACATTTTTCTTGGATATGGTTTCTTAAACGCCATGGGGCCTCTGATACCTTGCTCAAGTATCAGTAGAATTATTCAAATTCAGGAGACATCGCAGCCTCACCAAATGTTCACACATGTACTTCCAGCAGAGATCACAAAGTATTTAGAAGCCACAGCCTTAACTGATCTTCCCCCCTTCCAAACACAGCAGTGCTCAGACCAACTGAAGAACCTCCACTAACACGCTGTGCTGTGGCTCCTGGTCTCCCAGCTTAAATCAGCTAACAAAGTGCAGACTGGGTTTTGAAATTGGAATTTCTTAGTCTCTATGGCTCTGTTACTCACTGGCGTAACCAGCTGTACGTTCAGGGGAAGCCAAAATGAAAATCTTTTTAAACAGCAACAGGAATACATGAATAATCAAAAGCTGATATCAACAATTCTATAAAACATTCATAGTTTGGAAGTACATCATTCAGCAGGAATACTTTTTATCAAAACATGAAATGAGTTGTTTATCACAATACCAGTCCATAGGTTTGCAATCATAGAAAGTTCTGCTACTAGCTCCTCTGATGGTTCTGTGGGTGATTACTTCATTTAGTGTAGTATTGAACCATATAAATCAGGAAGATTTAGGACATGAAACTGAGTAACTTAGTGCCACCATTGTAGGTATCCGTGTGCGCGATGCGCCACTGGCTGCTTCCTGCACGGCATTACTGAATTAGAATGGGACATGCATTTGCACCCCTGTGTGTGCCCAAAGACCTTGAATGGATATTATCATGATGCCCGTTAGCCAAATGGGCTGGTGCAACACCAGGATACCAAATTTGTCAAAGCATGTGCTGGCAGTGACTGCATTAATCATTCCTGAAACAACTAGCGTTATGAAGCAAGTTGAGCCTTGTTCTAGGGCTATTTAAAGGCCCACTCAACGAGGTTGTAGCTGTGGTGTTTTGACTTACTTTTGCTAAGGCAAAGTTTGTGGAAGCAGTGTTTTGAGTTGCTGGAGCAATTTGGAGATATTTGCTGAAGTAATTTGGAGATATTTGCTGAATGTAACAAGGGAGGAAAGACCAGTGCCTTATATGGGTACAGGGGAAATTGTTGCAGTACCTCTTGGTGAGACCACACCAAATAATTCATCTCGGTGAATGCCCGCTATCCTGGCAGCAACCACGATTCATTTATCCCGCGCCAATCTGCATACTTGCCTACCTCCAAGACACACCAGAGAATGGATGCTCGATGACATGAGCTACTCCCTCAACACGTGGCTGATGACCCCCTTCCACCATCCCACCACGCGAGGTCAGAGGGCCTGTAATGAGAGCTATGGAGCGACCCAGAACACTGTGGAGCAAGCCATCGGCCACCTCAAGCAATGGTTCCACTGCCCAGATCACATGGTGGGGGGGGGGGGGGGGGGGGGGGGGGGTGGATATCAACAGTACTTGCCTGACAAGATGTCCATGTTTCTGGTGGTGTGCTCCATCTTCCATAACCTAGCCATTCTGAGGGCCCAGCCACTACCAACTGTGATCTGGAGGCCACAACGGGAGAAGCAGGAGGCACAGAGAAGACCACATCCACATGTGACTGGCGTAGCAAAAAGGATCATATTGTGAGGTTTTGCTTCAGTTAAAAGGAACTTCCCGACTCCAACATGGACCCACTATTGCCTAACTGTACATCTATATCAGACTCCAGAACGTTGAGGAACTCAAAAGGGATTACAAAGGTTGGAGGACCGTGAAACCCCTCTTTGAGTCTCCAGTTCACTGGTGGGAAGCGATCAAGGAGAACATCAAGAGGTTCTTCATCCACAAAGGTGTTCAGAGGGCGAGAGAGAGACAGAGGGAAATGTCCCAACTCCAGAAAAGCATGCAAAATCTGCTCCGGCTGCAGTCGATGGGGGTCGAGGTCAAGGAGGACCTCCAAGAGGTGAAGAGCCAGCAGGCCTCGCTCTTTGCCACGGAGGCCTCCAAGATCATCTTCCGGTCCAGAGTCCGCTCCATCAAGCAGGATGAGACGTGCTCGCGTTACTTCTTCCAAAAGGTACAGAGAGAGAGCTCTATTATCAGCAGCCTGAAGGAAGAGAATGGCTCGGTAATGTCTTCGCAGTCCGACATACTAAGGATCAGCAAATCCTTTATGCTGGGCTGTATGACGTGAAGCCCACAGACAGCAGAGCCTCCCAGTCCTTCCTGTCATCTATCACAGAGGTCTTAGATGACAGCACGAGGGGTAGACTGGACAAGCCGCTAACTCTGGACGAGCTGACAAAGGCCGTTGAGTCCTTCGAGACGAGTAAAACTCCCGGAAGTGACGGCTTACCGGTCGAGTTGTACTCGGCCCTGTGGGACTGGGTCGGCCCGGACCTGCTGGAAGTATATGAGAGTATGCTCCTGGCCAGCAGCATGTCAGAATCCATGAGGAAAGGCATCATCTCCCTCATCTACAAGCGGAATGGGGAGAGGACAGAAATCAGAAATTGGCGGCCCATCTCACTGCTTAATGTTGACGACAAGATTCTGTCCAAAGTCATAGCCAGTCAAGTCAAGTCTGCTCTGGAGTCGGTGATCCACCCTGATCAGACCTGTACTGTACCCGGCAGGAAGATCTCTGATAGTCTCACACTACTCAGGGATACAATCGCCTATGTACGGGACAGGAGGGTGGACACCTGGCTAATCAGGCTGGACCAGGAGAAGGCTTTTGACAGGATATCACACACCTACATGATGGACATGCTTTCCAAAATGGGGTTTGGGGAGGGAATCTGCAATTGGATCAAACTGCTTTACACAAACATCAGTAGCGCAGTCTCAATCAATGGGTGGGAATCGGAAAGTTTCCCGATCCAATCTGGAGTCAGACAGGGCTGTCCTCTCTCCCCGGTCTTGTTTGTTTGCTGTATTGCTGTATTGTATTTGCTGTACTCAGCCCTTTGCTGAGTCTATTAGGAAGGATGCGAGCATAAGAAGGGTGACAATCCCAGGCAGCGGAAGCACTCAGGTTAAAACCTCCCTGTACATGGATGATGTCGCCGTTTTCTGCTCGGATCCGCTGTCCGTGCTCAGACTGATGAGCATCTGCGACCAGTTCGAACTGGCCTCGAGAGCCAAAGATAACCATGGCAAGAGCGAGGCCATGTTCTTTGGGAACTGGGCTGACCGATCCTTTGTCTGACTACCTGAAGGTGCTGGGGATATGGTTCGGAAGGGCCGGGGCGTGCACCAAAACCTGGGAGGAGCGAGTAGCCAAGGTACAACAAAAGTTGAGCATGTGGGGGCAGCGATCTCTCTCCATTGTGGGTAAGAACCTGGTCATCAGGTGCGAGGCGCTCACGTTGTTGCTGGACGTGGCGCAGGTCTGGCCCATACCCCACTCCTGCGCTGCGGTGGTCACCCGAGCCATTTTCCGCTTCATCTGGGGATCTAAAATGGACCGGGTCCGGAGGGACATGATGTTCAAACCTCTGGATAAAGGCAGGAAAAATGTACCCAATGTGGCCCTCATCCTGATGACCACCTTCGTGTGCGGCTGCATCAAGCTGTGTGTAGACCTCCAGTACGCAAACTCCAAGTGTCACTACGTGCTGAGGTTCTATCTGTCCCCGGTGTTGCGAAGGATGGGCCTGGTCACATTGCCGTGGAACGCTCCATGCAGTTGGACCGTGCCCTACCACCTATCCTTCGTGGAGCAGTTTCTGCGGGAAAACACCTTTGACCACCGATCCATCAGGCAGTGGTCTGCACGGAATGTCCTCAAGGCCCTACGGGAAAAGGAGATGGTGGATCCTGTCGGATGGTTCCCCGAGCAGACTGCCAAAGTCATTTGGCGGAATGCCTCATCACCAGAACTTTCAAACAAGCACCAAGATGTAGCTTGGCTGGTGGTGAGAAGAGCCCTCCCCGTCAGATCCTTCATGCACGCCCGAAGTCTCGCCCCCTCCGCACAATGCCCCCGCGGTGGCTGTGGTGGGGAAGAGACGGTTGCCCACCTCCTCCTAGAATGTGTCTTTGCAAAGCAGGTGTGGAAAGAGATGCAGTGGTTTTTGTCGAGGTTCATCCCAAGCAGCTCTGTAACACAGGAGTCTGTGTTCTACGGGCTGTTCCCAGGGACGCACACCGAGACAAACATCAACTGCTGCTGGAGGACTATCAATTCGGTGAAAGACGCCCTTTGGTCTGCCCGAAACTTGCCGGTCTTCCAGCGCAAAGAGTTGTCCACGACCGAATGTTGCAGACTGGCACATTCCAAGGTCCAGGACTACGTGCTGAGGGACGCACTAAAGCTTGGGGCAGCTGCAGCAAAGGCTCAATGGGGAAAGACCACAGTGTAAGGTCCCCCCACCAAGCTGAACTGAGGGGCTGGATCCATGGGAAACCCCTCGAACTGTATCGGGAAAATTTTCATTTGCTGTAAAATGTTAAAATG
The DNA here is from genome assembly GCF_036365525.1 of Heterodontus francisci. Taxonomy (NCBI): domain Eukaryota; kingdom Metazoa; phylum Chordata; class Chondrichthyes; order Heterodontiformes; family Heterodontidae; genus Heterodontus; species Heterodontus francisci. The sequence goes on from NC_090393.1 coordinate 49,202,017, forward strand.
TAATTGGCATGACAAATGTGAAATGGAAGGGTTGTGAGGCAACTCATGATTGTAATGAAGCAAACGGACCTCCTTTGCACTGTTTGTATTTTTTGACTTGGTGCTGTTTGAAACTGGTAATGTAATTTTTACAGATTTTTATGAATAAAGTATATTTTGGCAATAATTAAAAAAAACATCATAAAGTCCACTTGGGCAACATCAAGCAATAAAAGCCATCAGCAAAAAACTTCATTCAATAAATTTATCCAGAAACACATCAATAATACAGAAAAAACAGAGCTAATCATTCTTATGCATCCCCTTAGTGCCTGACTTGCAGAGGCCTTACCTGGCCCAGTGCTCCGAGCAGTGTTACCCAACTGTCTGCAGCATGGCTGGAGGAAGGCTGCTGACTTTCACTGGGGGAGACGGCAGCAGGGCCTTGCCAGGACGCCCTTGAGCAGCACTGGGCCTTGGAGGCTCAGCTTCAAACTGCTTTGGTGACAGCAGCCTGGGCTAGTTGGTTGACAGGCAACGGCGGAGCACTGGCGGAGTGGCAGTGGTGGGAGCATGAATGCTGTCATCCTGAGAGAGGACAGCAGGTTTGTGCACCACAGTGCCACTGCCACTCCCACAGGATGGGACCCCAACAATTCTAATAATCTGCTGTATTGCTGTAAGAGCCTGCATGTCTCATTGAGTACTGAAATTCACACCCACGATGGCAGCAGTCTGAGCCTGCATGTCAGCAATCATGGATCTCATGACTTCACAAGTTGTTGTTGTCTGAGCTTCCACTGCAGCAGTGAGACATTGGGAGGCCTACGCCTGTGCTGAATTGGAAACTGAGACAGCGGCTGCAGATGTTCCATCATATGTCAGTCTGGCAGTGCTGTCATGGAGCTTCCCACCACTTCCACAGTGGAAAGATGGGTTCTAAGCTCTGTGCGATGCCCTGTGCCACGTTAAAGCTGGATTCCTCCATGTTCCTTGCCAGTGAGTAGAGACGGTCTAGTAGGCCTGCCAATGCACCAAGCATCTCAGTGTGCATCACCACGAGCGTTTTCCTGGAGTCCACCTCTACAAAATCCTCATCGGAGACCCCTGTAGCAAAGCATGTATGAAGCCTTACCCTAGAGAGTTCACACACAAACTGTCCTATCCCCCTGTCCTGGCTGCAGCCCATGTGCCCAGTGACTCATCACGTGCTGATCTCAATGCTACAACAGCTCTAAAGTTTACACAGTGCCAGTATCTGAGCTGGTGACTGAGTATAAGGTCAAGCGATAGTACCTTCTCTTCACTTTTGTGGGGTTGATCTTCCGCTTCCTCGTGGCTCTTTGTAGGCTTAGCAGCCATCAGTTCTTGACTATTTGAAAGCACAAAGGCCTAAGAGGAGGATAGAGGTGAGGATGCGGTGGGTGGGAAGGAAAGCAGAAGTTCCATATGCATATGTAGTTTCCATTTCATGGCACCTTTCAGGATGACGGTGAGGAGTAAGTGGAGAAGGTGCATACGGCAGTAACTTTCCATCATCCTTGACGGCCTCAGCAGCGCCAAGTGCCACTGGCTCTATGGCATCAGTACCGATGACTTGTTGGACCATCTCCACAAAAGTGCTGAAGGGATGCAGGCATGTGGCCCTTTGCCTGTCCTGTGGGTCTCCCTCCTGTTGCGGGCCACCTTCTCCTAGAAGAGGGCCGAATATCAGTGACTGTGTGTCACTGTGCTTGGGTAATGTGCTTGCCACAGCTGAATAGCTGTAGGTTTACGAAGCGGTGTAGAGGTGTGCACATGGCTGACATGACTGGAAGGTGTGTATGTGAGTGAGGTGTAGCATAATAATGTTAGGGGTGAGTCCCGAGTGCTAGGGTGTGCTGCTGGGTGAGTGATGGGGATGTGGTGTATTGAGCAATGTGAGAGGTAACTAGTGTATCTGAGATGTGGGTATGGATTTTGTGCAGGAGGTGGGGCTCCCGGCACCAGGCTGAAAAGGCAGGGGGAACCCCGCCTCGGCCTTTTCGTGCCCCCTGACACCGGCACAATTCTCCGTTGTTCCAGAGGCAAACGAACATATGAATTAGGAGCAGGAGTAGGCCGCTCGGCCCCTCAAGCTGGCTCCACCATTCAATAAGATCATGGCTGATCTGACTGTAACCTCAACTCCACATTCCTGCCTATCCCCAATAACCTTTTACCCCCTTGCTTATCCAGAATCTATCTAGCTCTGCCTTAAAAATATTCAAAGACTCTGCATCCACCGCCTTTTAAGGAAGAGAGTTCCAAAGACTCACGACCCTCAGAGAAAAGATTTCTCCTCATTTCTGTCTTAAATGGACGACCCTTTATTTTTAAACAGTGGCAAAGTTTCTAGTACGGGGATCCCCATCCCTTTAAAGACAGGGATCCCGCCTCCAAGAGCTCTCGGCCAATCACAGAGCTGGCAGCTCAGCAGTATTGGCAGCACCACCGGGAGCACTGGCCACTGTCAGTACTGCAGAGGCCTTGGACCCAGGCACAGCGCTGGAACCCCGACCTGACCGGAAGGCCCCAGCAAGGCGGGTGGGGGGTGGTCGTGAGGTCCGGGGGAGAGAGGTCCTGGAAGGTGCATTGTTTCCCGACCAGGGCCCTGCGTGAGCAAAAGATTGCCCACAGAGGAGGGATCCACATCCCGCCCCAGGCCCAAAGGGAGGGCGCCTCATTTTACAAGGCATCCTCCCCGCATGGCAGAGGCCCCCCCCCCCAACTCCCGGCCGCTGGAGAAATCCCAGTGGCAGGGTGAAAGAGGCCCTTAAATGGCCTTTAATAGAGCACTCAAGGGTCTCAATTGGCCCCTCTGAGCAGGAAAGCTGTCAGCGGCCTATCTCAGTCCCGGGAAAATCACTTGGCAACAGGGCAACCCCCCGCCACCTGTCGTGCATTTATGAGCACCAGCCCACCCCCCTGCCTCCGACCCCACCTCAGGGGGGCCCATAAAATCCAGTCCGTGATGTGCAGATGCATTCGCTCACCTTGACCACCCACGTGAGGTCATTAATCTTTTTTTCTGCACTGCTGCCATGTCTTCAGAGCAACACTTTGGGCATTAGCCACGCTTGACACCTACTCCCATTCCTTTCTGAGGGTCTGTCTGGAAGGCTTCCTGCCCCAAGTGTAAACATTGGGATGGTGGGGGAGGGAAATTTTCCCAGGCCATTGGAGGCGGTGGGGGGGCCAGGAAAATTTGAAAAATGCGGGAGAGCTATCCCAACATGTTCCTGCCTCTTTCCGTCTTCACAGGGTGGGTTGGTGAAGAAGTCAGGAACTCCCATGACTGAGGCATGGAGATAATTAGGAGGGATTTTCCCAGTGGATTCCCTTTTTCCCAACACAGAAGCAGTCCCATGCTGTGTCTCCAACCTGGCAGTTAGGAGAAGGCGAGAGCACAGTGGGAGGGAATTCCTTAGTGAAACTGACGAGCTGTGAAGGCTTTGATCAGTTGCACTGAAGAACTGCAGAAATGTCCAGACTGAGAGACAGCCTTTAACGGCACTTCTTCTGTTAGAGAGTGCTATCGTTGCTTGACAGGTGATTGCCAACAGTCTATAAAGCACTTCACCTGACCAGCACTTCACCCACCCTCAGCTGCACTTCCCTTCTACCATGGCACGGGAGCAGTTTATGCAGCTACACTGTCCACCTCTGCAGAGGGTCTAGGGCAGGGGACTTTCCACTGCAACATGCTCCAGCTATAGCTGGAGCAACACCAGCAGCAGCAGCAGCTGCCTTCTCCACAGCCACACATCCCTCCACAGGGCAGAAGAGATGGCCACCGAGATGCAGGTGAAAGGAGACAAGACCCCCGACAAAGGGTTTATATGCAGAGGACCAGCTATCCCAACATGTGCGAGCACCAGTGCCTCATGAGGCTGAGGCCCTCACAGCAGGTTGTTGCTGCCATCTGCATCCTCGTGATGCATGACCACCTTCGCATTGACCAGGCGGGTACGTACTGCCAGTGGCCAACAAGGTGCCAACAAAGTGCCTGTCATTGGAGGCCCACTCCAACCATCTCCTATTACCCCGCACATCTGACTCATGCGAAGTTGTGTGCTCTCTTCTGCAAAGTGAGAAAGCAGGGAGATTGGAATGTTAGGAATGGCTTGATGGCTTGGGTTCAGAGGAGTGAAGGACAACATTTGTGGAGGGTGACTGTGAGGCATAGGTGCAAGAGGGCAGTACGCTGAGAGGCATTGCGAGTGTTGGCTGTTCAGATGGGGAAGGGAGGTGCCGGCAAAGAGAGGAATAAGTGGAGCTACGAGGTCCTGAGGTGTGCTATGGAGGAGAATGCTGTGCAGGTCAGAGAGTGGGGATTGGCACCTGACAATGTTATGTCACTCACCTATCATTCCCTCTTGAGGTCCTGGATCCTGCTGGACCACAGACTCCAGGTTAGAGGGGCCGCACTGCTGCTGCTCACTTTCTTGGCCACTTCCATCCATGTCTGCTTGGTTGGACAGACTGTCCTCTTTCCCCTCTCTTTGGAGAGCTTGCCATGCCACAGCCCCTCCGCTCCATGCTGCAGACCCTCAGCTCCAGGCTGCAGACCCTCAGCAAGTAAGAGTATGAGATCTGGGGACCAGCCTTCCTAGGTCTCCTCACGATTTCTGTGGGTACTGCAACCTAAAAATCCAATTCCTGGTGAGCTTTGCTGAAACATGCTGTGGTCCCTTTAATTAGAAATCCTCTGACAAAATGGCCACGTCATCCCAGCTGCACTCACTAATTGGTTGGGAAGCTCAAGGGCGGACTCTTAATTGGTTTGCTCTGGTAAAGAGCAACCAGAGGACCCACGACTCCAGCAACCATGTTCCTGATCCAAAAATGGTTCCTACGTCTGAGAAAAAACTAAGGTGGTATTATTCTGCCTACAGTGTCTCTACTGGCCTCCATTGGTCTCACCAGTGCCTCCAGGGTGTTGCCACTGAAGCAGGCAGCCCTTTCCCAGCACAGTGCAACATCCAGGTCAAAGGCAAGGGAGTGGGACTAGGTCAATTGCTCTTGCAGAGAGCTGGCAGACACAACTGACTGAATGGCCTCCTTCTGTGCTGTAACCATTCTATGATTCTATCTCCCTTGGTCCTGAATGTTCCAAAGTGATTATCCACCAGCCTTCAGTTCATTAGTGTAGTTTCCCTTTTATAGGGACTGCGCCTTTAAAAAGGGAAGGCTGCCTGAAGCACATGGTTTGCTCACAATGCTAATCAGCCCCCTGCAGGGCACAGATGCAGCCAGCAGCACTAGAGAGAGGAGTGCAGCACGGGATCAACTTGGGGCCATGTTACAATCATGGGAATGAGGTGGGTGCTCCAATTACACCTGCTGTCCACCTCACTCGGAACCGGTGAGGGCAGGTCACGACCCATGCATCCAAAAACCTAGGCAAACCAATTTCTAGCTCCTAAGGTTCAATCGGCAATCTGTGCTGTGTTAGGTGATCACACCCAGGCTGAGGTTGGGCTGCTACAATTGGCCTTAGAACATCAAACTATGGAGCAGGAAAAGAACAAGGGAACAAAGAAAAAAACAGCCAGGGAGTTTTTTTTATAATTCTGGGGATATGGGCAATGTAAGCAAGGCCAGCATTTATTCCTGTCGCTAGTTGCCTTTGTGATGGTGAGCCACCTTCTTGAACCACTGCAGTCCCTGTGTTGAAGGCACTCCCAGAGCTATTGGGTGGGAGGTCCAGGATTTTGATACAACGACATGAAGGAACAATGATATATGTCCAAGTCAGAATGGGGTGTGACTTGAAGGGGAGTTTGGAGGTGATGGTGTTCCCATGCACTTACTGGCCTTGCGCTTCTAGATGGTTTAGGCCGTGGGTTGAGGAGGGACTGTCAAAGAAGCCTTGGCGAGTTACTGCCATGCATGTTGTAGACAGTACACAATGCAGCCATTCCTGATTACAAGATTTAGCTCTGGTGTGATGCTCTGCTGATGAATAGCCTGCTAACATGCACCACCTAGGTTCACACTTAAAGAACGGGAACTTGAGCAAGATACCATAAGCTGGTGCTGTCCATTTTAACCATACTCCAACAACAGTCAGTACATTCAGCAGAAAACTAGAGTGGAGAAGTTACTTGGAGCCTCTGAATGTCTCACAACAACTGTATGTGTGTGTACGATTGAATCCAACAAACCATGGGCCATAATATTCTTGTGCATCATCCTCGTTAAAATATCTTTACACACAAAAGAGTAAAAGGACCATAATTCCTTCCAAATAACAAAAAGAATTTAAAATGTTAAATGAAACAGTATTAATAAATCAGGGCTGTTGTAACTGAACATCTCAACAGCTGATAAGTTGTCTAATGTAGTTCTGGAATGGATGGGGGAATTTCCATCACATCTAGTCTGATCAATCAGCTTCAAAATACTAAAAAATTATTAATAGGGTCCTGAAAAAATTGTAGAATGAATTCACTTGACAATAATCAGCCAGTGAAAGTGGGGACATTTATTATATGTTGTAGACTTACATTATTTACACTCATGATGACGCCTGAGGAAGCACAGCCTCGGCTTATTTCCTCTACAGCGATGGCATATGCCAGATAATCCAATCCTGCTCCACCATACTTCTCAGGCACATCCATTGCCATGAGCCCGAGTTCTCCCATTTTCTTTACCTGAGAAAACATAATTAAGGTTGCAATTTCACAACACACTTAAAATTTGAATACAACTGATAAAAGCAGTAATTAACACAATAGGGTTTACTGCTTCTGTGAATATAAATTGCATTTATATGGCACCTTTCATGACTTCAGGACATCCCAATAGCACTTTACAGCCAATTAACTCCTTTCTTTTTAAGTGTAGTTACTATCGCAATAGGAAATCCCAAAATTAGAAAAAGTCACCACACCTGCCCCTTTCGCAGGCCTGCCAAATCACAGCTCTACTCTATCCATTTAATATCCAGAGGGAAAGTTTTGCATAAACACTTCCATAATCCCTAAAAATAATCAAGTAAAATTCTCCCAGTCCACACTACTACCACTCTTCAACATGGTCTGCTGCTCACAACACTGCCTTCGCCCTTCCAAGCAGTAGCGTAGGGAAGAGTGAAAAGGGTTAAAGGAAACCTGATAGGTGGTAGGACTAAGACACAGGCTAAAGCAGGTCCTGACAGCTGCTGCAGCTAATGTCCTAAATATTAACTGCAGCAAATGGATTAAATGATTGTGTGATGGTCGCTTTGAAATATATATATAATAAAAACATTACATTTTTTCATTAATATGCCAGCTTTGGCAATTTTAAATGGAAAAATATCTTTCAATTTGAATGACAGAATAAACACTTCATAAAGATCACTGTGCAGTCCTTTAATCAACTGATGTTTCAGACCGCATCAGCACTACATGGCAAGACCTAGTCTTAAAACTTACCTTCGGGAGAGGAATAGAGTCGGATCTGCAAGAGAGCAACTAAACAGCGGGAGCAGATAAATACAGAGCCAGGCTCGGGGTCTGCACTTATCTTCGGTAGGGGAGAGGAGTCGGACCTGTGAAGGAGTAGCTCTTCAGGAGTTGGCGCACACTGACTGAGTTTCAAAAAAATTCAAACAGTGATATCACAGGAAAGCTGTAAGGTGATTGGTTGGTGAATAACTGCTGTTAGGGAGTAACTTCAAATAGCTAGGTTAGTACACTACTGTTAGGGTGTGCATTTTAATAGGTAGAAATTAGAAAAGAAACTTAAAATTAAAATTTATGTAACTACCTTAATTAATTAAGACACACAAGCAGAAGGGAAGTAAGAAGCTAGTGAGTCTACTTTCTGTTTTATTTTTAAGCGGTAATGTTTATTGTATTACCAAGGTTTAAATTGGTGTAATAAGTACTGGTGAAGACAGCCATTAAGTAAAACATTAATTAAGTAAATAAGTAATTAGTTATTTAAAACACAATAAGGATTTCAGGTTAGGTGATGTGTCGCAGTTGTACTATGTGGGAGCTCGTGAACACCAGTGATCCACGGCAAACACGAATAAGCTGGAGGCTGAGCTACAGGCACTGCGACACATCAGGGAGGGGAAAAGTTACCTGGACACTTTGTACCAGGAGTCGGTCACTCCCCTTAGGATAGGGTCTTCTGACTTCGTCCGTTGTCAGGGACAGGAGGGTGTGACAGCGAATGAGGCAGGTATGGGGACCCAAAATGTAGAAGTGGAGGAGCCTCAGCCTTTGCAATTGTCTAACAGGTTTCAGGTTCTCTCAACCTGTATGGATGAAGGGGGAGGGGGGGTGGGAGACTGCAGGGTGGATGAGCAAACTAAGCATAGCACCATGGTACAGGAAGCCATTCAAGCGAGGGGGTATAAATAGGAATGTAGAATTAGTAGGTGATAGCATAGTCAGGGAGATAGACATAGTTCTCTGCAGCCGAGAGCGAGGATGCCAGATGGCTGTGCTGCCTGCCCAGTGCCACAGTTCGGGATATCTGCTCTGGGCTGGAAAGGAACTTGCAGTCAGAGAGGGAGAGTCCACTGTTTGTAGTCCATGTAGGTACCAACGACATAGGTAGAACTAGGAAAGAGGTTCTGCTGAGGATTATTGCCTGAGCCACGAGCAAATTGGAGTTTAGAGAGTGTCATGCAGACCCCCACCTGCCAAGAATGAGGCATATTAATTTTGTCATATGAACATTGATTTTAAACTGTTGCTGGAGTAAAGAAATGACTTGTTTGAAGATCACCAGACACTGGGCTCGAAGGACATTTGCATATGAAGAGAGGCTGCTTGTAGAGACAAAGGACGATTCCCTGCTCCAATTAATTCAAGTGGATTTTGACCACCAAATATTGATGGTGTAAGGAAGTGCATTCCAGGGCCTGCTGAGCTGATACAATCCACAAAGCCAGGACTGGTTAAACCAGCTGGTCATATGACTAACTGGCTGGTCCAGGTTTTTTGAACTAGCCACAGGACAGTTTGAATTCAGAAGGCAGTGTGCAACTGAAGCTGGAACAAGGAAGCCTCTATCTCTCGTTTATCTATCTCTCTCGCTTTCTCCCAAGCCACCAGACCCATGGAAGGCACGTAAACCTCAAGAGAGAAAAGACTCCGACATCAAAACAAGTTGAAGCCTGAATTGGGCCACAACAAATAGCAGGACTTACTGGCTACCTAAGACTCCACATTGAAGACAAAGAACAGTAACTAACAAACAGATATTACCTCAAACTTTTCCCCTTTATTCCTTCTACTTTCTCTGTCTCTATCTGCGTGTGTGTTTATCGCGTATGCATGCTAGCGTGGTCGCGTCACATATTGGCAGTCGTTCACCGGATTAGAGTTTAAGATTAATAAACCTCTACCTTTCTTGTTTAAATCTAAGGAAACCTGTTTGATTTCTTTGCCTTACACTTGGAGCAGTAAACAAGGATTCACTAAGGGGGAGCTAAAAGCATGGTGTTTAAAAATTAAACCAGGCAAAGGCTGAAAGGGACCCCTAGACCCCTTCTTAACTGGTTGTAACAGAAATTTGGGGACGAGCGTCCTGGATTTGCCCACAGGCAAATCAGTGAAATTGGAAGTGTGAAGCCAAATTGATCCCAAACAAAGAGAAAAGATTTCAATACAGGTTTTATTGTGGTTATATGTGCTAGAATACTAACATGTCTGTGACTGAAGCTGGTAGCTCCCCAAGCAAGGGTGAAGTAACTTGGGATGTTAAAAGCACTGTCTATGGAGGAGTTGAGGAAAATGGCTGAGCAGTGTGGGATCACTGTACATGGCAAGGCTTGGAAGTCCAAATTCCTAAGACTAGTGGCCAACCATTTTTCCCTTGAATCTGAAGAAGCAGAAGCAGGGTTAGAAGTAGACCCCGACAGGGTATTGCTAGCAAAGCTACAATTGGAACAGAGGAAACTTGAATTAGAGGAGAAAGAAAGAAAGAGAGAAAGAGAGAGAGAAAGAGAGAAAGAGAGAAAGAGAGAAAGAGAGAAAGAGAGAAAGAAAGAAAGAAAGAAAGAAAGAAAGAAAGAAAGAGGAGAGAGAGAAAGAGAAAGAACCTTCCAGAAAGAATGTGAAGAGAGACAGCTGAAGCGGCTTGAGTTAACCAGGGGGCGACAGAGTAGCCCAGTGAAAGCATGGCCAATATGGAGGAGCATAATTCAGGGCTGGGTACAGAATTGTTAAAACTTTCCTAACTGATCCCAAAATTCAATGAGGGAGACATGGAAGCGTTTTTTCTGTCTTTTGAAAAACTGCCAAGGTAATTAAAGTGGCCAGCTGAGGCTTGGACTCTGCTGTTACACAGTAAATTAGTAGGAAAAGCCCATGAGGTTCATTTCATGTCGCCAGATGAGAGATCATCAAATTATGAACTGACACAAAATGTTATCCTCGGGGCATATGAGTTAGTACTGGAAGCCTATCGCCAAAAGTTTAGAACCCTCAAGAAGCAAGCTTACCTGGACTTTGAGAGAAATAAACAGCTGACCTGTGACCAGTGGCTGAGGGTTCTTAAAGTACAGCTCAGCTATGAAAATCTCAGAGAAGTAATTTTGCTGGAGGAATTTAAAAACTCTTTCCCATTCTCCATATAGACACAAGTAGAAGAGTAGAAGGCTCACAGAGCCCGGCAGGCAGCACTACTGGCCGATGAGTTTGGTCTCATTTATAAGTCGGTTTCCCAGGGGAAAACCTTTCCTAATCACCCCCACAAATTCAAAAAGGGCAAAGGGTGGGAACGTGATAGAAGCCCAAGCAGTCCTCGGAGGGAAAGAAAAGCATGAGACACAGGGGGCACTCCTACAGCCAAAAAGGAAGGTCTGTAAGCAGGAGTGAGACTCGGAGACCTGAGTACTTCCATTGTAATAAAACAGGGCATTTAAGAGCTGACTGCTGGGAACTAAAAGGAAAACCTGTAGGTTAATCAGGGCACACCCGCTCAGTAACGGAGAAAGGACCCTGATGGAAAGCACAGAAGAACAAGCTGTGGTTTTAACTGCAGTAAGAGTGAGACCCAGGAAGCTTAGGGCTGCATGTGTAGGAAAATTTAATAAGATTCCTGAGGGTTATCGGGTTTTGTGTTTGAAGGGAGAATAACCACATACCCCTCGAGTGGGGCAGGTAAGCCCATAGTAATCCTCAGGGACACAGGAGCCACTAGATCCCTTTTACTGGGAAAAGGACTGACCTTTCCCCCAGAGAGTGCAGTAAACTCCAGAATGGTGAATGGTATTGGAGGGCAGTAGATGCCTGTACCTGTACACCGGGTGCACTTGGAGTGTGACCTAGAAACACAGAAACATAGAAAATAGGAGCAGGAATAGGCCATTTGGCCATTTGAGCCTGCTACGCCATTCATTATGATCATGGCTGATCATCCAACTCAGTAGCCTGTTCCAACTTTCCCCCCATGCCCTTTCGCCCCAAGAGCTATATCGAATTCCTTCTTGAAAACGTACAATGTTTTGGCCTCAACTGCTTTCTATGGTAGCAAATTCCACAGGCTCACCACTCGCTGGGTGAAGAAATTTCTCCTCATCTCAATCCTGAAAGGTTTACCCCGTATCCTTAGACTAAGACCCCTATTTCTGGACTCCCCCACCATCGGGAACATACTTCCTGCATTTACCCAGTCAAGTCCTGTTAGAATTTTATAGGTTTCTATGAGATCCCTCTATAGCAAGAACATCCTTCCTCAGATAAGGAAAGCAAAACTGCACACAATATTCCAGGTGTGGCCTCACCAAGGCCCTGTATAATTGTAGCATGACATCCCTGTTCCTGTACTTGAATCCTCTCGTTATAAAGGCCAACATATCATTTGCCTTTTTTACCGCCTGTTGCACCTGCATGCATACCTTCAGCGACTGGTGTACGAGAACACCCAGGTCTCGTTGCATATTCCCCTCTCTCAGTTTATAGCCGTTCAGATAATAATCTGCCTTCCTGTTTTTGCGACCAAAGTGGATAACCTCACATTTATCCACATTATACTGCATCTGCCATGCATTTGCCCACTCACTCAACTTGTCCAAGTCACCCTGAAGCCTCTCTGCATCCTCCTCACAACTCACCCTCCCACCCAGTTTTGTGTTAGTTTTAGTTTCGGGACCGGTGACCGTAGGGATTGTCCCTAGTTTGCCTCTGGACGGGGTTGATCTGTTCCTATGTAATGATCTGGTGGGGATGAAGGTAGTAGTCCCACAAGTAGTGAAAGAGAGACCACAGGAATTCAGAGAGACAGGGCAGTGGCAGGAGATAGTCCCCTGCCGTTACCCTGAATATGTAATGAATGAGGCCATGATCAAAACAGCTCCCCCAGAGGAGACTGAATTGACACTGCAGACAAATGACCAAGAGGTCTGTCTGTCTGAGACTTTCTTTGGAAAGTTAGAAGACCCAGGGAATTAGTTAAATAAATCTTCCCTAGCTGAGGCTCAGCAAGCTGGCCCATATTGAGAGAGATAGCACAGGCTGTCCAGTCTGAAAGTGAAGCAGAGGGAGTCCCTGATTGCTACTATTTAAAGCAAGAGGTACTGATGAGGAAATGGAGTTCTCCTTACAGATCTGAGAGCATGGAGTGGACAGTGGTTCACCTGTTGGTGTTGCCGCAGAGGTACCGGAGAGAAATATTAAGAAGGGCCCATGAGGTTGCAGTGGCTGTACATGTCAAAGAACAAAGAACAGTACAGCACAGGAACAGGCCATTCGGCCCTCCAAGCCTGCGCTGATCTTGATGCCTGCCTAAACTAACACCTTCTGCACTTCCAGGGTCCGTATCCCTCTATTCCCATCCTATTCATGTATTTGTCAAGATGCCTCTTAAACGTCTCTATGGTAACTGCTTCCACCACCTCCCCCGGCAACAAGTTCCAGGCACTCACCACCCTCTGTGTAAAGAACTTGCCTCGCACATCCCCTCTAAACTTTGCCCCTCTCACCTTAAACCTATGTCCCCTAGTAACTGACTCTTCCACCCTGGGAAAAAGCTTCTGACTATCCACTCTGTCCATGCCGCTTATAACTTTGTAAACCTCTATCATGTCGCCCCTCCACCTCCGTCGTTCCAGTGAAAACAATCCGAGTTTATCCAACCTCTCCTCATAGCTAATGCCCTCCAGACCAGACAACATCCTGGTAAACCTCTTCTGTACCCTCTCCAAAGCCTCCATGTCCTTCTGGTAGAGTGGCGACCACAATTGCACGCAATATTCTAAGTGTGGCCTAACTAAAGTTCTGTACAGCTGCAGCATGACTTGCCTATTTTTATACTCTGTGCCCTGAACAATGAAGGCAAGCATGCCGTATGCCTTCTTGACTACCTTATCCACCTGCGTTGCCATTTTCAGTGACCTGTGGACCTGTACGCCCAGATCTCTCTGCCTGTCAATACTCCTAAGGGTTCTGCCATTTACTTCCCACCTGCATTAGACCTTCCAAAATGCATTACCTCACATTTGTCCGAATTAAACTCCATCTGCCATTTCTCCGCCCAAGTCTCCAACCGATCTATATCCTGCTGTATCCTCTGACAATCCTCATCACTGTCCGCAACTCCACCAACCTTTGTGTCGTCCGCAAACTTACTAATCAGACCAGCTACATTTTCCTCCAAATCATTTATATATACTACAAACAGCAAAGGTCCCAGCACTGATTCCTGCGGAACACCACTAGTCATATCCCTCCATTCAGAACAGCACCCTTCCACTGCTACCCTCTGTCTTCTATGACCGAGCCAGTTCTGCATCCATCTTGCCAGCTCCCCTCTGATCCCATGTGACTTCACCTTTTGTATCAGTCTGCCATGAGGGACCTTGTCAAAGGCTTTACTGAAGTCCATACAGATAACATCCACTGCCCTTCCTTCATCAATCATCTTTGTCACTTCCTCAAAAAACTCAATTAAATTAGTGAGACACGACCTCCCCTTCACAAAACCATGCTGCCTCTTGCTAATAAGTCCATTTGTTTCCAAATGCCAGTAAATCCTGTCCCGAAGAATCCTCTCTAATAATTTCCCTACCACTGATTATCCTTGCTACCCTTCTTAAACAAAGGAACAACATTGGCTATTCTCCAGTCTTCTGGGACCTCACCTGTAGCCAATGAGGATGCAAAGATTTCTGTCAAGGCCCCAGCAATTTCTTCCCTTGCCTCCCTTAGTATTCTGGGGTAGATCCCATCAGGCCCTGGGGACTTATCGACCTTAATGCTTTGCAAGACACCCAACACCTCCTCAAAGAACAAAAAGAACAAAGATAATTACAGCACAGGAACAGGCCCTTCGGCCCTCCAAGCCTGCGCCGATCCAGATCCTCTCTCTAAACATGTCGCCTATTTTCTAAGGTTCTGTATCTCTTTTCTTCCTGCCCATTCATGTATCTGTCTAGATACATCTTAAAAGACTCCATCGTGCCCGCATCTACCACCTCCGCTGGCAATGCGTTCCAGGTGCCCACCACCCTCTGCGTAAAGAACTTTCCACGCATATCCCCCCTAAACTTTTCCCCTTTCACTTTGAACTCGTGTCCTCTAGTAATTGAAACCCCCACTCTGGGAAAAAGCCTCTTGCTATCCACCCTGTCTATACCTCTCATGATTTTGTACACCTTTTTGATAATGAGATGACTGAGACTATCTACACTCCCTTCCCTAGGCTCATCATCCACCAAGTCCTTCTCTTTGGTGAATACTGATGCAAAGTACTCATTTAGTACCTCGCCCATTTCCTCTGCCTCCACGCATAGAATCCCTTCTCTGTCCTTGAGTGGGCCAACCCTTTCCCTGGTTACCCTCTTGCTCTTTATATACGTATAAAAAGCCTTGGGATTTTCCTTAATCCTGTTTGCCAATGACTTCTCATAACCCCTTTTAGCCCTCCTGACTCCTTGCTTAAGTTCCTTCCTACTGTCTTTATATTCCTCAAGGGATTCATCTGTTCCTAGCCTTCCAGCCCTTACGAATGCTTCCCTTTTCTTTTTGACTAGGCTCACAATATCCCGCGTTATCCAAGGTTCCCGAAACTTGCCAAACTTATCCTTCTTCCTCACAGGAACATGCTGGTCCTGGATTCTAATCAACTGACGTTTGAAAGACTCCCACATGTCAGATGTTAATTTACCCTCAAACAGCCGCCCCCAATCTAAACTCTTCAGTTCCTGCCTAATATTGTTATAATTAGTCTTCCCCCAATTTAGCACCGTCACCCGAGGACTACTCTTATCCTTATCCACAAGTACCTTAAAACTTATGGAATCATGGTCACTGTTCCCGAAATGCTCCCCTATTGAAACTTCGACCACCTGGCCGGGCTCATTCCCCAATACCAGGTCCAGTACGGCCCCATCCCTAGTTGGACTATCTACATATTGTTTCAAGAAGCCCTCCTGGATGCTCCTTACAAATTCTGCCCCATCCAAGCCCCTAGCACTAAGTGAGTCCCAGTCAATATAGGGGAAGTTAAAATCACCCACCACTACAACCCTGTTACCTTTACATCTTTCCAAAATCTGTCTACATATCTGCTCCTCTACCTCCCGCTGGCTGTTGGGAGGCCTGTAGTAAACCCCCAACATTGTGACTGCACCCTTCCTATTCCTGAGCTCCACCCATATTGCCTCGCTGCATGACCCCTCCGAGGTGTCCTCCCGCAGTACAGCTGTGATATTCTCCTTAAGCAGTAATGCAACTCCCCCACCCCTTTTCCATCCCCCTCTACCCCGCCTGAAGCTTCTAAATCCCGGAACATTTAGCTGCCAATCCTGTCCTTCCCTCAACCAAGTCTCTGTAATAGCAACAACATCATAGTTCCAAGTACTAATCCAAGCTCTAAGTTCATCTGCCTTACCTGTTCTACTTCTTGCATTGAAACAAATGCACTTCAGACCACCAGTCCCGCTGTTCTCCGCAACATCTCCCTGCCTGCTCTTCCTCTTAGTCTTACGGGCCTTATTTACTAGTTCCTCTTCATTTATTTCACTTGCTGTCCTACTGCTCTGGTTCCCACCCCCCTGCCACACTAGTTTAAACCCTCCCGAGTGACGCTAGCAAACCTCGCAGCCAGGATATTTGTGCCTCTCCAGTTTAGATGCAACCCGTCCTTCTTGTACAGGTCCCAATAGTCCAGATATCTGAAACCCTCCCTTCTACACCAGCTGTTCAGCCACGTGTTTAGATTAGATTAGATTAGATTAGATTAGAGATACAGCACTGTGTTTAGCTGCACTATCTTCCTATTTCTAGCCTCACTGGCACGTGGCACAGGGAGTAATCCCGAGATTACAACCCTAGAGGTCCTGTTTTTTAACTTTCTACCTAACTCCCTAAACTCCCCCTGCAGGCCCTCATCACTCTTCCTGCCTATGTCGTTGGTACCGATGTGTACCACAACCTCTGGCTGTTCACCCTCCCCCTTCAGAATGCCCCCTGTCCGTTCAGAGACATCCTTGACCCTGGCACCAGGGAGGCAACATACCATCCTAGAGTCTCTTTCACGTCCACAGAAGCGCCTATCTGTGCCCCTGACTATAGAGTCCCCTAAAACTATTGCTCTTCTGCGCTTTGTCCCTCCCTGCTGAACAACAGTGCCAGCCGTGGTGCCACTGCTCTGGCTGCTGCTCTTTTCCCCTGATAGGCCATCCCCCCCCAACAGTATCCAAAACGGTATACTTGTTAGAGAGGGGGATAGCCACAGGGGATTCCTGCACTGACTGCCTGCCCCTTCTAGTGGTCACCCATCTATCTGCCTGCACCTTGGGTGTAACCACTTCTCTAAAACTCCTGTCTATGACACTTTCTGCCACTTGCATGCTCCTAAGTGCATCCAGTTGCTGCTCCACCCGATCCATGCGGTCTGTGAGGAGCTGCAACTGGGTACACTTCTTGCAGATGTAGTCGTCCGGAACGCTGGAAGCGTCACGGACTTCTCACATCTCACAGGTGAAGCACTTCACCGCTCTAACTGACAAATCTAGCACTAATTAGTTAATTAATATAAAATAAATACTTATTAAATCCTTAACTAAATTGTTACCATTAACTATATGGTCCCTAGTGCTAAATTTCTACTATAAATATTAAATGTTAACTAAATACAGTAATCTCCTCCCTCTGGTTTAGTTACTCTACTTATTAATTAGTTAATTAGGGTTTTAACCAATTTTTCCAATGTTTTATTTTCAAATTCAGTACAAATTCCCTACCAACCAATCAGGTAACAGCTTTCCTCTGACATCTCTTTTCAGTTTTTTTTTAACCAGAGGTAAGTTTTTTATCCTTACCGGTCTGGAACTCCACCCTCCGAGTCTTCTCCGTGAATGTCGGCCGTGAATCCCCGAGGTAGGTTTTTTATACTTACCGGTCTGGAACCCCACCCTCCGAGTCTTCTCCGAGAATGTAGCCTCCGAGTCTTCTCTGAGAATGTCGGTATACGAAAAACCAAAGCCCACAAAAGACAGCAGTTTGACTGGCCAAAACTCCACAAAGATGTGGTGGACTACTGTAGGAGTTGCCACATGTGCCAGGTTGAGGGGAAATCCCAACCTCCAGTGAAATCTGCATCCCTGTCCTGTATCGGTGCTTGGAGGACCCTCCAAGACAGCTGGTGAACATTAAGGGACCCCTGCCAAGAACAAAAGGGGACAGGCAGGCACCAGGCTGGCAACACGTTAGAAAGGAACAGGGAAAATGGGACCAACAGGGCAGGTTAAAGGAACTTCGGGAGGAATCCTGGATGAAAACCCCGACTGTGCGGTCAGCCAACTCCGAAATGTTTGAAAAATTGAACCCCACATCCTCCTATGTAAATGCAGACACTAGAAGCATACCACCAGAGTGGGTAACAACATTTACAGGCACCTACAGAGACAAAGAAAGTCCTCAAGAGGGCAGAGAAACTGTGAGGGTGATGCCTCACCTAGTCAAAGTGCACAGGAGAGTGCAGCAGAATCTGGACAAATACCTATAAGCAGCAGTGTCCCAGAGGACAAAGAGAAGATCAGCAAAGAATCCACCCTCACAGTCAGGAAAAAAGGGAACCAGCCAGCCCAAGGTGAAAAGCCCTTGCAAGACTCATCAAAGCACTGAGAGTTCAGAGTGGAACCGCCCACTGCCGTCGCCCCTGAGCAGAGCTCCCACCTAGGGCTAATTAAACCTAATCCTCAACAAGAACAAAGACCCCTTAGACAGTCATGGAAATGTATAAACTGAAAAAACTTCCCCAAAAACTACATTTATTGGGATGCCAAAAAGGGCCGTTTAAAGCAGCACTGCTACCAAGAAAAGGCAGGCTGTAACAATTATTAGGGTTCTGAATGAATGAGAAAGATGTATGTGTGTGTTCCTGTACTTATCTTCTTACGTCCCTTTTAATGAAATGCTCTTTTTTTTTAAAATCGCATTTCATCCCGCTGGGTGTGTAGGTGTCATGCAGACCCCCACCTGCCAAGAATGAGGCATATTAAATTTGTCATATGAACATTGATTTTAAACTGTTGCTGGAGTGAAGAAATTACTTGTTTGAAGATCACCAGACACTGGGCTGGAAGGACATTGTGGAGACAAAGGACTATTCCCTGCTCCAATTAATCCAAATGGATTTTGATCACCAGACAATGAAGGTGTAAGGAAGCGCATTCCAGGGCCTGCTGAGATGATACAATCCACAAAGCCAGGACTGGTTAAACCAGCTGGTCACATGACTAACTGGCTGGTCCAGGTTTTTTGAACTAGCCACAGGACAGTTTGAATTCAGAAGGCAGTGTGCAACTGAAGCTGGGACAAGGAAGTCTCTATCTCTCTCTCGCTTTCTCCCATGCCACTGGACCCTCGGAAGACACATAAACCTCAAAAGAGAAAAGACTCCGATATCGAAACAAGTTGAAGCCTGAACTGGGCCCCAACAAATAGTAGGACTTACTGGCAACCAAAGACTGCATATTGAACTCAAAGGACAGTAACTAACCAACAGATACTGGCTCAAACTTTTCTACTTTATGCTATCTACTTTCTCTGTCTCTATCTGCGAGTGTGTTTATTACATATGCATGCCAGCGTGGTCGCATCGCATAATCGTAGTCATTCACCAGACTGGAGTTTAAGATTAATAAACTTCTACCTTTCTTGTTTAAATCTAAGGAAACCTGTTTGATTTCTTTGCCTTACAAATGGAGCGGTGAACAAGGATTCACTAAGGGGGAGCTAAAAACATTGTGTTTTAAGATTAAACCCTGTTACAGTTAAACCAGGCAAAGGCTGGGAGGAGACCCTTCTCACCTGGCTGTAACAAGAGTTAAACGTGTGGCTTGAAGATTGGTGTGGGAAAAATAGGTTTCGATTCATGGGGCACTGGCACCATGAGGAAAGTGGGAGCTGTATCATTGGGATGGTCTCCACCTGAACCATGCTGGGACCAGTGTTCTGGCGGGTCGTGTAACTAGGGTGGCAGAGAGATCTTTAAACTAAATAGTGGGAGTGAGGGAACAGGATTGAGAAGATATGATAAATTAAGTGGAGAAGGCAAAGCAAGAGAGCAAGGTAGCAATAAGGGAAATGTTGATCAGAATGTGGCAGGAAGGGACAAAGTGTACAAACCTAAGACTGCACCAGCAGATAAGACTACAGGTTACAAAAATAGTAAAAAGACAGAACTATAGTCTTTGTATCTGAATACACGTAGCATTTGTAACAAAGCAGATGAATTGACAGCGCATATAAATATGTATAATCTGATAGCCATTACAGAGACATGGCTGCACATCTATTCCTCCTGCCAAAGTGGATAAGCTCACATCTTTCCACATTATTTTCCATCTGCCATGTTCTTGCCCACTCACTAATTCTATCCAAATCTTCTTGAAGTCGCTTTTCATCTTCCACACAAAACACATTCCCACCTAGTTTTGTGTCATCCATGAACTTGGAAATATTACATTTGGTCCCCACATCCAAATCATTGATATGTATTGTGAACAGCTGGGGCCCAAGTACTGATCCTTGCGGTACCCCACTAGTCACAGCCTGCCAACTTGAGAATGACCCGTTTATTCCTACTCTGTTTTCTGCCTGTAACCAATCCTTAATCAATGCCAGTATATTATTTCCTATCCCATGTGCTTTAATTTTGCTAACCAACCTCCTGTGGGGGATTTTATCAAAAGCCTTCTGAAAATCCTAGTATTCTACGTCCACCAACCCCCCTTTATTAATTCTGTTAATAACATCCTCTAAAAGCTCCAACAGATTCGTCAAACATGCTTTTCTGGTCATAAATCCATGTTGATTATGCCCAATCAGATCATTATTATCCACGTGTCCATTGTTACATTCTTTAGAATAGATTCATGCATTTTTCCTACTCCTGATGTAAGGCTAACAGGTCTGTAGTTCCCTGTTTTCTCTCTCCCTCCCTTCTAACATAGTGGGGTGACATTTGCTACCTTCCAATCTGCAGCAACTGTTCCAGAATTTATAGAATTTTGGAAGATGATCACCAATGCATCCACCATCGCCATAGCTACCTCTTTCAACATCTGAGATGTGGACTATCAGGTCCTGGGGACTCATCAACCTGCAGCCCCATTAATTTCTCCAATACAATCTTTTTGCGAATTCCTTCAATTCCTCATTCTCCCTAGTCCCTTGGATTTCTAATTCTGGGAGATATCTTGTATCTTCCTCAGTGAAGACAGACACAAAATAATCATTTAGCTTCTCTGCCATTTCACGATTCCCCATTATAAATTGTCCTGACTCTGCCTGTAATGGACCCGCATTTGTCTTAGCCAAACATTTCCTTTTTATGTACCGATAGAAACTTTTGCAGTCCATTTTTTTTTCCTCGTTTACATTCATATTCTATTCTCCCTTTCTTTATCAGTTTCTTGGTCCTCCTTTGCTATATTCTAAAATCCTCCCAATCCGCAGGTTTACTACTATTTCTGGCAACTTTATAGGCCTTTTCTTTTAATCTTATACAATCTGTAACTTCCTTTGTTAGCCACGATTGACTGCCTTTTCTTTTGGTGTTTTTGTGCCTTGAAGAAATGTATAGTTGCTGTAAACTATGTAATAATTCTTTAAAGACTATCCATTGCCTATGTACTGTTATACCTTTTAATGTATTTTCCCAATCCACCTCAGCCAACTTGCCCCTCAGACCTTCATAATTTCCTTTGTTCAAATTTAACACCCTGGCTTCAGATTGAACTACCTCACTTTCAAATATAATGTAAAATTCTTTCATAGTATGGTCACTCATCCCTAAAAGTTCTTTTACAACAAGATTATTAATTAGCCCTTTCTCATTACAAAATACTAGATCTAAAAGAGCCTGTTCTCTAGTCGGTTCCTCAACATACCGCTCTAGAAAATCATCCCTAACAGTTTCCAGAAATTCACCTCAACAGCATTAGTACTCATTAGGTTTACCCAGTCTATATGCAGATTGAAGTCACACATAATTACTGTATTACCCATGCTACATGTTTCTCTAATCTCCTGATTAATACCATGTCCCACACTACCTGGTGGCCCATAAACAACTTCCACCAATGTTTGCTGCCCTTTGCTGTTTCTTAGCTCCATCCAAACAGATTCCATCTTTTGTTCTTCCGATCTGAGATCCTCCCTTACTAATGTACTGATCCCATCCCTTATTATCAGTGCAACACCACCTCCGTTTCCTTTTTGCCTGTCCTTCCTAAATATCAAATACCCTTGAATATTCAGTTCCCAGTCTTGGTCACTCTGGTGGTACGATTCTGTAATGGCAATTAAATCATACCCATTTACCTCTATTTGTGCCTTTAAATCATCTCCCTTGTTGCAAATGCTGCGTGCCCTTAACTTTGTCTTTTTGACATCATTCTGCGTTCTAAGCCTAGTTGATGCTCACCTTTGTTTCGCCTGCCTTCTAATGTTGCATGCTACTTTTCTAACTCCTGTTACCAGCTTTACTTCCTTCCAATTTGAGCTACCCTCAGGTTCCCATCACCCTGACAAGCTAGTTTAAACCCTCTCCAACAGTACTAGCAAATCTCCCTGTGGGGATATTAGTTCTGGCCATGTTAAGGTGTAGCCTGTCCATCTTGTATAGGTCCCACCTTCCCCAGGACTGGTCCCAATGCCTCAGAAATCTGATGCCCTCCCTCCTACAGCAATTCTCCAGCCACGTGTTCAATCGATCAATTCACCTATTCCTATGCTCACTAGCACATAGCACTGGGAGTAATCCTAAGATTAGTGCTCTTGAGGTCCTGCTTTGTAATTTCCTTCTTAACTCCCTAAAATCTGCTTTCAGGACTTCATCCCTCTTCCTACCTATGTCATTGGTACCAATGTGGACCACATCCTCCCCCAGGAGGATGTCCTGCAGCCGCTCTGTGACAGCCTTGACCCTGGCACCAGGGAGGCAACACACCATCCAGGAGTCACATTTACGTCTGCAGAAACGCCTATCTGATCCCCTAACTATCGAATCCCCTATCACTATTGCTCTTCCATTCTTCTTCCTCCTCTCCTCTGCAGCTGAGCCACCCATGGTGCCACAGACTTTGCTCTGGCTGCACTCCCCTGAGAACCATCGCCCTCACCAGTATCCCAAATGGAAAACCGATTAGCAAGGAAGATAGACTCGGGACTCCTGCACTGCCTGCCTGGTTCTCTTAGACAACCTGGAGGTCACCCTCTCTGCCTGCATGCTCCTAACCTGGGGTGTGACCTACACATGCTATCCACGTAATCCTCTGCCTCGCAGATGCACAACAGTGACTCCAGCCGCCGCTCGAGTTCTGAAACACGAAGACTCTAAGGGAAGAACGCTCCATCCGTGGCTAACTAAGGGAGTTAAAGATAGTATCAAATTAAAAGAAAATGCATATAATTCTGCAAAGATATCTGGCAGGTCAGAAGATTGGGCAGAATATAAAGAACAGCAAAGAATGACTAAAAGGTTAATAAGGAGGGAGAAATTAGAGTACAGGAGAAAAGCTAGCTAGAAATATAAAAACAGATTGTAAGAGTTTCTATAGGAATTTAAAAAGGAAGGTAAGTAAAGTGAGTGTAGGTCCTCTGGAGAGTGAGTCTGGGGAATTAATAATGGAAAATAAGAAGATGGCAGATGAACTGAACAGATATTTTGCATCTGTCTTCACTGTAGAGGATACAAATAACATCCCAGACATAATTGTGAATCAGGAGGTGAAAGGGAGGGAAGAACTTAAAACAATTACAATCACTAGTGAAAAGGTACTGAAAAAATTAAAGTCTCCAGGTCCTGATGGACTTCATCCTAGGGTCTTAAAAGAAGTGGTTGCTGAGATAATAGCTGCATTGGTTCCAATTTTCCAAAATTCCCTAGATTCTGGAAAGGTCCCATCAGATTGGAAAATAGCAAGTGTAACTCCTCTATTCAAGAAAGGTGGGAGACAGAAAGCAGGAAACTACAGGCCAGTTAGCTTAACATCTACTATAGGGAAAATGCTGGAATCTATTAGTAAGGAGATTATAGCGGGACACTTAGAAAAACTCAATGTAATCTGACAGAGTCAACGTGGTTTTATGAAAGGGAAATCATGTTTGAATAATTTATTGGAGTTCTTTGATGAAGTAACAAACAATATGGATAAAGGGGAACCTGTGGATGTGGTGTACTTGGATTTCCAGAAGCCATTTGAGAAGGTGCCAGATCAAGGGTGACTAGTCAAAATAAGAGCTCATGGTGTAGGGGGTGACATATTAGCATGGATAAAGGACTGGTTGGTTAACAGGAAGCAGAATGTAGGCATAAATGGGTCTCTTTTGGGTTGGCAATGTAACTAGTGGAGTGCCACAGGGATCAGTGATGGGCCCTCAACTATTTACAATTTATATTAATGACTTGGATAAAGGGACTGAATGTATGGTTCCTAAATTTGCTGATGACACAAAGATAGGTAGGAAAATAAGTTGTGAAGAGGACATAAGGGGAAGCATTTTAAAAGTCCGATGCCAAAGTAGGCAGCGGGCTGAAAAATGTGTGGCCCGCACACATCGGAGCCGCCATGATTCCAAACTCGACAGCTCATTAGCATGGCCGGGGCAGTCGCTGTCACCCCAGCACCACCAAGGATGTGGAGGGAGCAGGCAAGCCATCCCCAGCATCTGACACCAATGCGCAGGTGCCATTTGTAAAGAGTTTACAGCCCTAAATGATCATTTAAACTTTTAAAGACACCATTAATGTGACGTGTAGAAAAATGAATAAAAAAATATTTCCATGCCCTCTCCCAAACCCCCAATGGCATTTCACATCATTCCTGCCCTTTCCCCCCACCCCCCCGGAATACATACCATTAATATATGACCTTTCCCACCCCAAAGTTCGGAACCTTTGTCCTTTACCTTTTCCCATCAGCCCCTCGACCAATCCGAAGATTTTGACCCTATTCCCCACCTCCTGCACTGAGAAAATCACCTCCCCACAGGTGTCGTGCCTCGTTTCCCCGAACAGGGAATCGAAGGCGCGGCATTACTGGCCGCCAGAATGAAGATTCAAACCTGGTGGCAGAATTGCTGCGGTCTGCATATTAATGAAAGGCAAGTACTATTTGCATATAACGAGGGTCCCGTCGCCACCGCCACCGAGATTGGACGGGCCCTGCCGGAGTCAGGGTCGGTGGCGGGCCTCATCCGTTGCGATCGTCATGCTCCCCCGCCACTGTTCCCGGTGTCAGGGACCCTTTAAAAAAGCCCTAGGAGTCTGCAAAGGGTTATAGAAAGGTTAAGTGAGTGAGTAAAAATTTGGCAAATGGAGTATAATGTGGGAAAATGTGAAGTTATCCACTTTGGCAGGAAGAATCATGAAGCAGCATATTATTTAAATGGAGAAAGATTGCAGAACTCTGAGGTACAGAGGGATCTGGGTGTCTGGTACATAAATCACAAAAGGTTGGTATACAGATACGGCAAGTGATTAGGAAGGCAAATGGAATGTTGTAGCTTATTGCAAAGTGAATGGAATATAAAAGTAGGGATGTTTTGCTACAGTTGTATAGGGTATTGGTGAGACCACATCTGGAGTATTGTGTACTTGGTATTTGGTCTCCTTATTTAAGAAAGGATACAAATGCGTTACAGGCAGCGCAGAGAAGGTGCACTCGACTGATACCTGGGATGGGGAGGGGTTATCTTATGAAGAAAGGTTGCACAGGTTGGGTCTGTATCCATTGGAGTTTAGAAGAATGAGAGATGATCTTATTGAAACATAGAGGATCCAGAGGGGACTTGACAGGGAGGATGCTGAAGGGATGTTTCCCCTTATGGGAGAGACTAGAACTAGGGGACACAGTTTAAAAATAAAGACTGGTGCATTACACCTGGTAATGTATGATCGACTGTATAGACATTGATCACCTATTACATGGATGACTAAAAACAAAAATGAATATAAGTATATGGACTGGATTCCCAGGACATCAACGGCAATCCCAAAATATCATGCAGTGGGGAGGGAGGCAACTTGATTTGTTTCATCGCATTCTCTCTTATGATGCACTCCTCCACTGTCTATGTATTTAATGTATGCCTCTTTCCTAAACCATAATTGTTCCCTTTTGTCTTTATTCATCCATGAAATCTCACTAGTGTTTAGCTTGTTCTTTCCTTTCAACAGAATGCATTTTTCCTGCACTCTGTTCAACACCATTTTAAATGCTTCCCATTGTCGTTCTACATCATTGCTCGCCAATATTGTTGCCATTTTGTTTTCCTAAGCTCTATTCTTAGGCCTTCAAAATCAGATTTGCTCTAATCTATTAACCTGGCTTTCATCCTTCTTGATTATCATCTTAAAGCTATTATATTATGGTCACTATTACCTAGATGTTTCCCTACTTGTACTTTTCTTATCTGCTCTACTTCAATTCCCATTACGAGATCCAATAGCGAGTCTTCCATTACATAGAATATACAGCACAGAAACAGGCCATTTGGCCCACATTGTTGGGCTTTTACATATTGGGTTAGAAAGGAGTCCTGTACGCATTGTAGGAACTCCATAACCTTATCCCCTTTACCTACCTCTTCTGCCCAATTAATATATGGGTAGTTGAACCCCCACCCCCACCCCACCCCCGCCATGATTATGGTGTTTTTTACTCAATTCCACAATTTGTCTGCATATTTCCTCAACCTCCCTTCCTGTAGTCTGTAGAATGCACCCAATAGTGTGACAGATCCTTTATTATCTTTTATCTCTATCCATATGGATTCTATTTTTGTCTTGCTGATAGCTGTGTCCCTTTTTTCTACTACCATTATTATCCCCAATAAGTACAGCTACTCCACCTCCCCTTTTTCCCTCTATATCTTTTCTAAATATAGAAACATAGAAAATAGGAGCAAGAGTAGGCCATTCGGCCCTTCGAGCCTGCTCCACCATTCATTATGATCATGGCTGATCATCCAGCTCAGTGACCTGTTACCGCTTTCCCCCCATATCCTTTGATCCCTTTCGCCCCAAGAACTATATCTAACTCCTTCTTGAAAACATACAATGTTTTGGCCTCAACTGCTTACTGTGGTAGCAAATTCCACAGGCTCACCACTCGCTTGGTGAAGAAATTTCTCCTCATCTCAGTCCTGAAAGGTTTACCCCGTATCCTTAGACAATGCCCCTGATTCTGGACTACCCCATCATTGGGAACATACTTCCTGCATCTACCTGTCAAGTCCTGTTAGAATCTTATAGGTTTCTATGAGATCCCCCCTCACTCTTCTGAACTCCAGCGAATATAATCCTAACCGACTCAATCTCTCCTCATACGTCAGTACCACCATCCCAGGAATCAGTCTGGTAAACCTTCGCTGCACTCCCTCTATAGCAAGAACATCCTTCCTCAGATAAGGAAAGCAAAACTGCACACAATATTCCAGGTGTGGCCTCACCAAGGCCCTGTATAATTGCAGCAAGACATCCCTGCTCCTGTACTCAAATCTTCTCGCTATGAAGGCCAACATACCATTTGCCTTTTTTATCGCCTGTTGCATCTGCATGCTTACCCTCAGCGACTGGTGTACGAGAACACCCAGGTCTCGTTGCATATTCCCTTCTCTATTTATAGCCGTTCAGATAATAATCTGCCTTCCTGTTTTTGCTACCAAAGTGGATAACCTCACATTTATCCACATTATACTGCAGCTGCCATGCATTTGCCCACTCACTTAACTTGTCCAAATCATCCTGAAGCCTCTCTACATCCTCCTCACAACTCACATTCCCACTCAGTTTTGTGTCATCTGCAAATATGGAGATATTAAATTTAGTTCCCTCATCTAAATCATTAATATATATTGTGAATAGCTAGCGTCCCAGCACCCCAGATCTTGGGTCTAAAGGGATCAAAGTGTATGGGGTGAAAGCCGGAACAGGCTACTGAGTTGGATGATCAGCCATGATCACAATGAATGGCAAAGCAGGCTCAAAGGGCCGAATGGCTAACTCCTGCTCCTATTTTCTGTTTCTATGTTTCTAGCACCGATCCCTGCGGTACCCCACTAGTCACTGCCTGCCGTTCGGAAAAAGATCCGTTTATTCCTACTCTTTGTTTCCTGTTTGCCAACCAATTTTTTATCCATCGCAATACACTACCCCCAATCCCATGTGCTTTAATTCTACATGCTAATAATCTCTTATGTGGGACTTTGTCGAAAGCCTTCTGAAAGTCCAAATAAACCACATCCACTGGCTCCCCCTCATCAACTCTACTAGTTACATCCTCAAAGAATTCTAGTAGATTTGTCAAGCATGATTTCCCTTTCGTAAATCCATGCTGACTCTGTCCGATTCTACCACTGTTCTCCAAGTGCTCTGCTATAAAATCTTTGATAATGGACTCTAGAATTTTCCCCACTACCAACGTCAGGCTGACTGGTCTATAATTCCCTGTTTTCTCTCTATCTCCCTTTTTAAATAGTGGGGTTACCCTCCAATCTGTAGGAACTGTTCCAGAGTCTATAGAATCTTGGAAGATGACCACCAATGCATCCACTATTTCTAGGGTCACTCCCTTAAGTATTCTGGGATGTAGATTATCAGGCCTTGGGGATTTATCGGCCTTCAATCCCATCAATTTCCCCAACACCATTTCTCTACTAATACTGAGTTCCTTCAGTGCCTCCCTCTCACTAAACCGTGTTCCCCAACATTTCTGGTATGATATTTGTGTCCTCCTTTGTGAAGACAGAACCAAAGTATGCATTTAGTTGGTCAGCCATTTCTTTGCTCCCCATAATAAATTCCCCTGTTTCTGACTGTAAGGGACCCACATTTGCCTTCACCAATCTTTTTCTCTTCACATACCTATAGAAACTTTTACCGTCAGTTTTTATGTTCCCCCAAGATTACTCTCCTACTCTATTTTCGCCTTCTTAATCAATCCCTTGGTCCTCCTTTGCTGAATTCTAAACTGCTCCCAACCCTCAGGTCTGTTGCTTTTTCTGGTGAATTTGTACGCCTCTTCCTTGGATCTAATGCTATCTCTAATTTCCCTTGTAAGCCATGGTTTGGCTACCTTTCCCATTTTACTTTTGCGCCAGACAGGAATAAACAATTGTTGCAGTTCATCTATGCGCTCTTTGAATGTTTGCCATTGCCTATCCACCATCATCCTTTTAAGTAACGTTTCCCAATCCATCATAGTCAACTCGCGCCTCATACACTTGTAGTTTCCTTTATTAAGATTCAGGACCCTAGTCTCAGAATCAACTACGTCACTCTCCATCTTGATGAAGAATTCTACCATATTATGGTCGCTCATCCCCAAGGGGTCTCGCACCACTAGATTGTCAATTATTTCTCTCTCATTACAGAATACCCAGTCTAGGATGGCCTGTTCTCTAGTTGGTTCCTCAACGTATTGCTCCAGAAAACCATCCCATACACACTCCATGAATTCCTCCTCTACGGTATTGTGACTAATTTGATTTGCCAAATCTATATGCAGATCAAAGTCACCCATAATTACCGATGTTCCTTTATTGCATGCGTCTCTAATTTCCTGTTTAATGCCATTCCCATCATCAACACTACAGTTTGGGGGTCTATATACAACCCCCACTAACATTTTTTGCCCCTTCGTGTTTCTCAGCTCTACCCATACAGATTCCACATCATCAGAGCTAATATCATTCCTCACTATTGCGTTAATTTCCTCTTTAACCAGCAATGCAACTCCACCGCCTTTTACTTTTTGTCTGTCCTTCCTAAATACTGAATACCCCTGGATGTTCATTTCCCATCCCTGGTCACACTGCAGCCATGTCTCCGTAATCCTGACTATATCATACCCGTTTACATCTATTTGCGCAATTAATTCATCCACTTTATTGATAATGCTCTGCGCGTTAAGGCACAAAGCCTTAAGGCTTGTTTTTTTAACATTACTCGTCCCCTTCCCACTATTTTTCACTGTGTCCCTGTTTGATTCTGGCCCTTGATTTCTATGCCTATAACTTTTCTTATTCCCCTTACTGTCTTTTGTTCTTGTCTTTGATCCTCCCTCCTCTGACTCCTTGCAAAGCTTCCCATCCCCCTGCCATTTTAGTTTAAACCCTCCCCAATCACTCTAGCAAATACTCCCCCGAGGACATCAATCCCGTTCCTGCCCAGATGTAACCTGTCCAGTTTGTACTGGTCCCACCTCCCCAAGAAACGGTCCCAATGTCCCAGGAATCTAAAACCCTCCCCCTCATACCATCTCTTCAGCCATGGTTTCATCCGATATATCCTGCTATTTCTACTCTGACTAGCACGTGGCACTGGTAGTAATCCTGAGATCACTACCTTTGAGGTCCTACTTTTCAACTTACTTCCTAGCTCCCTATATTCTTTTAGGACCTCCTTTTTTTTAAACTTACCTCATTTGTACCAATGTGTACCACGACCACTGGCTGTTCACCCTCACCCTTCACAAAGTCCTGTAACCGCTCTGAGCCATCCTTGACCCTCGCAACAGGGAGGCAACAAACCATCCTGGAGTCTCGTTTGCGGCCACAGAAACGCCTATCTATTCCCCTTACAATTGAATCCCCTATAATTATTGCATTCCCACACTTTTTACTCCTCCCCTGTACAGCAGAGCCAACCGTGGTGCAACGAATTGGGCTATGGCTGTTGGGCTATATGTTATACCCTGCAATGTTTAATTCCCAGTCCTCAGCTTTCTGTAGCCATGTCTCAGTAATCCCTATTTTGCTGGTTCCTCCCAATGCGCTATTGCCTCCAGCTGCCCTGTTTTATTATGGACACTGTGCATTGTTGTACAGACATTTTAACTAATTTTTAATAGGATTTCCTCACTTTATGTTTAAGCATCTTTTTAGATTTCTGTTCAATAACTATTTATTCCCTTGCCATCAGTGTGCTCCCTTACTTTATTCTTTCCTATGCTCTCCTTCCCTGTTTTGCTTACATTTAGGCTGCTTAGGTTTCTTGCAGATCCCTCCCTACATCTTACTAGTAAGCCTTTCCGCGAGGACACGGGTCCCATCCCGGTTCAGGTGGAGCCCATCCCATTGGTACAGCTCCTTTCTGTCCTAGCACTGGTGCCAGTGTCCCATGAAAAGGAACTCCTCTTTCCCAGCCCTTTAGCCCCTGATCAGACTGCGCCTATGCCAATTTGCACATGGTTCAGGCAATAATCCAGAGATTACTACCCTTGAGGTCCTGCTTTCTAATTTAGAGTCTAACTCCTGATACTCTTTCGGAAGGACCTTTGCCCTGGGCCTACCTATGTCATTTATTCCAACATGGACCACGACAACTGAATTTGCTCCCTCCTTTCCAAGTTCCTCTCCAGCCGCTGTGAGATATCCCTTACCCTGTCACCGGGTAGGCAACACGTCCTTCAGGATTCTTGTTGTTGGCTGCAGAGAACGCTATCTATCCCCCTATTACTACCACATTTCTATTCTGCTCTTCCCCCACCTTAGACAGCCTTCTGAGCCACAGTGCTTTATGTTAGAGAAACTTTCAAGCCTGTTTGTGAAGAAGACACTGAGACTTGGATGCTTTAGTGAAAACTTTATTGCTTCTTGAACATACTCTTTTCCAAGGCCTGAAAACTGCACAACTGTTTAACTCCTTCAGTCTCCTCTTTTTCCGAGAATGTACAAATCTTCAGAACCAGGCTTGGTGTCTTTGAGCCACTTTATGTTGATGGATCTCATTTACACTGTATTCTTTTGAACCTTGGTGGAATTGTGCACCAGATTCTTGACACTACACTAGATTTCTCACCAAGTAAAAGATCACCTTTCATTTCCCAATGCAGGAAAGTGCAGGTCCCTTTTACTCCCTCCGCCCTCTGCACTGTCCCACCACAAGGTGCTGCCGAGTTCTCATCATTTTTCCCTATTAAATGTTTAGGACAAGGAAAAATGAGGAATTGAAGGAAATTAGTATTAGTAAGAAGGTTGTATTGGAGAAATTAATGGGGCTGAAGGTTGATATGTCCCCAGAGTGTTGAAAAAGGTAGCTATGGAGATAGTGGATGCATTGGCGATTATCTTCCAAAATTCTATAGATTCTGGAATGGTTGCTGCAAATTGGAAGGTAGCAAATGTCACCCCACTATTTAAGAAGGGAAGGAGAGAGAAAACAGGGAACAACAGACCTGTTAGCCTTACATCAGTAGTAGGGAAAATGCTAGAATCTATTCTAAAGGATGCGATAAATGGACACTTGGATAATAATGATCTGATTGGGCATAGACAACATGGATTTATGAATGGGAAATCATGTTTGACGAATAGTGGGGTGACATTTGCTAACTTCCAATTTGCAGCAACCATTCCAGAATCTATAGAATTTTGGAAGATAACACCCGTTCACCCTATTACCTTCAACCACTAGGTATTTAACATCCATCAACAGAACTTATTGGACACTAACACTTTAGTCTGCATTGTGGCTGTCCTCCCTGCAGTTCCTTCTCCTTGTCCTTAAAGGTTGCGAGTACATCGTATCTGTTGGACAGGATCAGCGTTTACGGAACCTCCTTTTCAACCATTTCTAAATTCCCACTACCCAGCACCCTAACAGTCACATCCTCCCTTTCCTGAACCTGTGTTTTCCGCTGAGGTGTGACTGTATTCTGGATAAAGCTATCCAGAAATTCCTCCCCCTCCCTTATGTGTCAGAGCCTCTCCAACTCACACTCCAGCTCAATGACTCTGAGCCGGAGAGATTCGATAAAATATTTTTAAATAATCAAATAGTAACAGATACAACACAGTGTCTACTTCACTTATGAGACAAATTCATATACCTCTCAGGAAGCCCTCATCCATGCCTTTGTTACCTTTAGACTCAATCATTCCAATGCTCTCCTAGCCAGCCTCCCGATTTGCAACCTCTGGAGATTTGGAGCTCATCCATAACTCTTCTGCCTATATCCTAACTTGCACCAAGTCCCATTCACCTATCACTTCACTACTCGATGACCTAGACTGGCTCCCAGTCCAGCAATGCCTTGATTTTGCAATTCTCATCCTTGTTTTCAAATCCCTCCATCGTCTCACTCCTCCTTATTCTGTCACCTCTGCTAGCCCTACAACCCTCCGAGGTCTCTGTGCTCCTCCAATTCTGGTACCTTGCACCTCCCCATTTTTCTTTATTATTGGCAGCTGGGCCTTCAGCTATCTAGGCCCTATACTCTGGAATTTCCTCTCTAAACCTTTCCACCTCTACTTCTCTCTCCTCCTCAAAACCCACCTCTTTTACTAAGCTTTGGTCACCAGTCCTAATATCTCCTTATGTGGCTCGGTGTCAAATTTTGATAGAAAATTGCTCGTGAAGTGCCTTGGGATATTTTACTACTTTAAAGGCTCTATGTAAGTGCAAGTTGGTGTTGTGGTATTGATAGATCATGAAAAGAAATGCCGTAACAGGCATAAAAAGCTCACAAGCACATCTCACATATGCACTCGGTAACCAACTTACCTTCTCCCACTTTTATTCTGACCAAAATTATAATTATACAAGTGACTGACAGTATAAAGCAGCTGATTTAGAAGATGTGAATTATATGTGGCATTTAGCTGTACATAGGATGAGGCTGTGTGGAGTTAATTGTGATTTGTTACCTTCTTTACATCTGCTGCACTCTTAATTATTTCCATGTCGTTCTTTATTTAACTTGTTCAGCTGTAAGGTGCTATTTTACACAGCTAATGTAATTGCAGTGCACTACTGTAGTTCAGAACTGAACATCTCCTCATTTATATTAGCTGTACCTGGACATTCCGGCAGCATAACCAAATTGCGATTTCTGTGTAGTGTACCATTTACAAGTTTTCACCGTCCTCATGCAAAATTTTCTCTCGTTTTTTTTTGCATAAGAAAACAATCCTAATGCTTCTGTTGCAAATGTGTCTCAGATGGTTCCCCCCTTCCCATTTCTCTCTCTCTCTCTCTTTGCTCATTTACTGCACTGGGTTTTCACTAACTCCACACTAAAATATCTGACTGTTAATCCTTCCTGCACTTCAGTTAGTGCTCAAGATCAGTCAGATTGCCCAAACTTGATTGATTTGGACAAAAAATGTTTAAGATGAAAAGGAGAGAATGCTACCAAATGTTTGCAATAAACTGAAAATATTGGAAATACATATCAGGTTAAGCAGCATCTGATGGAGAAAGACAGATTTATAAGTGAGGTGTATCAACTCTCGAGCACTGAACATGGGTTTCACTGAAGTGTTCAACATTTTCTGTTTTTATTTCAGATTTCTACTTTTCACACTTTTCTATTCACCTCAACATTAGCTAATGTTTTGCTTCTTTAGTCTTGTTCACCCTCGTGTAGGAATAGCACTGACAGAGTTAATCCTTTGTAAATTAGTTGGGGAAGAAAGAAACAAAAGATTTGTGCTAGCATTGGGCTCATCGCAATCTGTGAAGTGGCTGAGGAAGAGCTCCTCAGTGACAGAAATGTATTAATCATTAATAATTATGGGAAAAGAGCGCAATAGCAATCAGAGTGATTACAGTCTCTGCAGACATTGCAATTTGGCTGAGGTAAAGAGATATTGCAGGTAGAGTGGCATAAAACATAAGGCAATTAATTGTAACCAGGGAAAAAGAGCAAGCAGAGTAAAAGATATGCAATATCAAACAGATATTCATCTAAAGAGTAAACTCCATCTTTAAACGGCTTTTTAAAATATCAGCCAAGCTCCTCTGAGGTGTCAGTGAATAAATGCGCCATGTAGTGTGGTATTGAACTATACAATCCAGAAGTGCCAAGTTCAATCCCTGGGCTGTGATGAGTTAGCAATAGGGTTACAAGAAGTCTCAGTGTTACCTGGCTAAAAATTTGAGAGAAAAATAAAATGAATCACAGTATGCACAATGAGTGAAACTGATAACCCTTGGTGGAAGTGAATGCAAGTCTGAAAATACACTTTCAACCGGTCAAGAATAAATTTAAATTGCATTTATTTAAAGACAACAGTTTATTATTTCTGCTCATTTTAATTATCTGCCTATATGTTATCAAAAATTTGGGCCTAAAAATCCGACGCATTTGCAAACTGGGACACAGGTGCTGGGGCACACACCTGTTAAAATGGAGTGAGGCAGTGTACAATATCCTGCCTGATCATTATAATCCTGCAGATGTACAGTCAATGTTAAACTATGCTACTCATGGTGCTGACAGTGAACAGGAGAAGGGACATCCTCTTTCCACTCTCTCCCCCCCACCCCACCTCACCTCAGGGAGCAGAATGCTCTCCAGACACTCAGGAAGGATGTATGGGGTCTGCATGGAGTGGAAGTGGCTTGGGAATGGAGACAGGGAAGAAACTGCTTGACAGAGGGAGAGGGAGAGGGGTAAGGAGAAAGACTGAGGAAAGAGTGAAAGATCATTCACTATTACTCATTTCATTATAAATGCGTTACAATTGGAAAACTTATAACTTTCTGATCATATTGCACTGGGAGGTGAATTCTACATTACAGAGCCGCTTTGTGAACATATAGCACATCAACTTGCTTTCATTATACTCAACAGGTTTTTTTTATTCTAAGGGCAATGGGCTTCATGTACTACTTTTACTTTTGGGATTGGTCTTCATACACCTGTTGGATTCTGTTGTGTAATATAGAGATCCAGAGTACAAAAACACAGAATCAGCTTCCTACATTTACATTCCTGGAGCAAGCAGACTAGGTCCACATTTTGCTGCTGTCAGTCCCTCCAGATCCTACTCCCTATCTCTCAGAATACAGATAACATCGGAGGAAAATTGCGTGTCTGCAGTAAACTTTGATTTCCGCAGAATTATGGGGCAACTCACAAATCAATGATTGTAACTATTCCAAACAGTCTCTCCCAGCAGCACAGCAGTTTTTTGTTATGTGATCAAACCATACTGTATTAGGAAGATTACTACCTGAGGCTTCATTAAAAGCTGTTACCTGCTCAGCAGGAAATTTATGTTCTCTGTCCAGCTGTGCAGCAACTGATGAGAGTTCCTTTTCCGCAAAACTTCTGCAGGTGTCCCGCAACAACTGATGAGTTTCTGGAAGCTCGACCATCTGATAGACTGTGTGCAGTCGGCGTAAACATGCTGACCTCAAGGCTGCAGGAGTGGGAAATACAGAATAACTGATCACAAACAGCGGCTGCTACTTGCTTTATTATCACTAGGTAAAATCATGGATACTCTGAAATCACTTGATCGATTCCACCAATATTGCCCTAATCTGGGAAATGGTGGGTGAAGGTCAAGCACAGTATTTTTCAAGGGTGCAAACAGAAGCTCCTCAGCCAAATGCTGCATGCCCAAGGTTACTCAATTAAAGGTCAAACAGGATAGTATAACAATCACATCATTCTACTGGCACAGCAAATCACACTTGTTCTGACACATGCCAATGGAGAACTATTTCAAGGGGAGGAGAAACGTAGCTTGGATTCCTGTACTACTGAGCTGCCAATCACAGTAAGCCAAGCAGAGTTCACCACCCCCCCACTTTACTCCTCTGCCCCTAACCCCTCTTAGACTCACCATTTCAGTCCTGAACCATATAATTGAGATATCCAATTGTGTCAAAAGCAAACATCATTAAAAGAGGCAAGAGAGATCTGTTACCTGGGACTAAATGATAGATAAGTGCCATTAATATATGCTGGAAATACTCAGCAGGTCTGGCAGCATCTGTGGAGAGAGAAGCAGAGTTAACGTTTCAGGTCAGTGACCCTTCATCAGAACTGGCAAATATTAGAAATGTAATAGGTTTTAAACAAGTAAAGCGGAGGTTTCTCTGTGACCTTGTCTCATCAATACCTTCTCTTTTGTTATCTCTTGCCCCACCCCCACTTTACTTGTTTAAACCCTATTACATTTCTAATATTTGCCAGTTCTGATGGTCACTGACCTCAAATGTTAACTCTGCTTCT
Organism: Heterodontus francisci; assembly: GCF_036365525.1. Lineage (NCBI taxonomy): Eukaryota > Metazoa > Chordata > Chondrichthyes > Heterodontiformes > Heterodontidae > Heterodontus > Heterodontus francisci. The sequence continues at coordinate 49,238,456 of NC_090393.1, forward strand.
CTCACCAGAGATGCTGCCAGACCTGCTGAGTATTTCCAGCATTTCTTGTTTTTATTTCAGATTTCCAGCATCTGCAGTATTTTGCCTTTATTATTTATTTATTTTTTATTTAGAGATACAGCAATGAAACAGGCCCTTCGGCCCACTGAGTCTGTGCCGACCGTCAACTACCCATTTATACTAATCCTACATTAATCCCATATTCCTACCACATCCCCACCTTCCCTCAATTCCCCTACCTAGACTCGGGGCAATTTATAATATCCAATTTACCTATCAACCTGCAAGTCTTTGGCTGTGGGAGGAAACCGGAGCACCCGGCAAAAACCCACACAGTCACAGGGAGAACTTGCAAACTCCGCACAGGCAGTACCCAGAATCAAACCCAGGTCGCTGGAGCTGTGAGGCTGCGGTGCTAACCACTGCGCCGCCCACTGTGCCATTAATATATGTTCTCTCCTCTTTATGTCATCTTTTACCTCACTTTCTCCTTATTTCTTCATAATGTATCTGGCTGTAGATTTTCCAAATGGTTTCTCCTGCCAGAGGGATATCCCAGAAATCATAGCAGAGGAGTTAAAACTATAGCGTTATGTGCAAGCTTTCACTGACTGCGTTACGATAGCCTGGCTGCAGTTCAGGCTTGTTCTATACAAGTCGTTACTAGATGATGGTCTGCTTATGGAAATTGAGTTCCTTCTGCCTTTATTCACTCCTATACATTGACTAGCATGCCCAGGTCTAACAATTCATCTTTAATTATCGTAAACTGTTGACTGGACAATGTGGGATTCCCACCGTGTTCGCTCATTGGTCAAAATTATTTCAATCAAAATAATACAAGGAAGCAAAAACCATGGTACTAAAACTATAATAGCCAAAATTAGACATTAGCCGTCTTTTAAAAACGTGTGAAATCATTGCACTTCTTTCAGTAAGCCCTTATTAAATACTTCTGATGGTAACTTACATAGGAAGACCTCTGAGAGTCCCTATTAGCAAATATCAGAAGGCAAACAGGGAAATTAAGACCATGAGAAAGTTTGCAGCCTGTAACGCTTCTTTTCAGCAACAATTTCTTCTCAATTAACAGGCAATTAATGAGGGAATACTGCATTGCTGGAAGTGCTGTCTTCCAGATGAAACATTAAAGAACTTGTATTTATATTGTGCTCTTCATATCCTCAGGACATCCCAAAGTGCTTAACAGCTAGTGGATGACTTTGAAGTGTTGCTGGTGTTGTAATATGGACAAAAGTGGTAGCCAATTTGGTCACAGCAAGATCTCACAAACAGCAATGAGATAAATGACGAAATAATCTGTTTTGATGGAGTTGGTTGAGGTATAAATATTGACCAGAACACTGGCAGAACAGCCCTGCTCTTCTTCAAATAGTGCAGCAGTATTGTTTATGTCTACCCAAAAAGGAAGGTAACATCTCATTTGATAGCACCTCAAGCAAAGCAGCCCTCCCTTTCAGAATTCTGAAGGGACCTTTCTCTCTGCAACACCCTAGTCCACTCCTCAGCCACTCCTAACACCCCCTCCCTTTCATTGCACCTCTCCATGCAAGCGCAGCAGATGCAGCACCTGCCCTTTTACCTTCTCCCTTCTCACTGTTCAAGACCCCAAACACTCCTTCCAAATGAAACAGTGATTTACTAATACTTCTTTCAATTTAGTATACTGTATTCACTGCTCACAATGTGGTCCCCTCCACATTGGGGAGAACAAATGCAGACTGGTGACTACTTTGCGGAACACCTCCGTTCAATCTACAAGCATGACCCGAGCTTCCTGTCGCTTCAATTCTCTACCTTACTCCCACTCTGTGTTTTTGTCCTTGGCCAACTGCAGTGTTCCAATGAAGTTCAACACTAGCTCAAGGAACAGCACCTCATCTTTCTACAGCTTTCTGGACTCAACACTAATTCAACAATTTTAGGTCATAACTTCTGCCCCCATTTTGTTTCATGTTTTTTGCTGTTTTATTTTCTCTTGTTTCTTTCTTAATCCCTTTACATTGTGTTTGGACAGCTGCTATCCCACTCCCTTTGGGTTTGTACCATGAAACCTTTTGTCATTTAATCTGTCCTGCTCTCCAACCTCTCATGGACTTTCCCCTTTGTTCTTCTTCCTACCCCTCCCCCATTCACTTGCTCAAAACCTATTACATTGCTAACTTTTCTCAGTTCTGATGAAAGGTCACAGACCTGAAACATTGGGTGGAATTTTATGCTCTTCCCCGCGACGGGTTTGGAGGTGAGGAGAGCATAAAATTGGGTGGGACAGTGACAGGGTGGGGGGTGGCCTTCGCCTCCACCAAAATTTAGTCCGGGGCAGGAAGGCCTGTGAACATCCTTCCCACCCCGCCGCCAATTAAGGCTCTTAACTGGGTAAGTAATCCCTAATTAAGGTCCTTGTCCCACCGCAGCCGCAATTACCCGTGTGGCAGGCGGCCCTGTCGCCGCAGAGGAAGCACGGTACGAAAAACCGTGCGGGCTGCTTCCCGGCTGCAGAGGGTGGTGGAGGGGGGTTGTCCCTCATTCAAAGGCACTTAGTGCCTGAACAGGGGACCTGGCACTAGGAAGGGGGTCCTGCTGAGAGCCACCCCCACATCTCTCGCCCATGCTGCCGAACTCCTCCCCCCCTCGGCCCCCACCCCGCGAGACCCCTCCCGCCCCAACAAACCTAAAGCCTGGTTCCAGCACCGCTCCTCGGTGTCTGGTCGCTGCAGCAGCAGCCACCACCTCCACGACAAGGTCAGGACTTCTGGCGATGGGGCCCTAAATCCTATGGAAGACCTGCCGCTGTCAAGTTAAGTGCTCGATTGTCACTAAATTCAGCGGGCCTTCCGTACAAGAGGCGACGCGGGGGTCTCGCCATCAGTTTCCCCCGACGTCAAGACCCCCGCCGCCAGCATAAAATTCCAATCGTTGGGGCGGCACAGTGGCTAGCACCGCAGCCTCACAGCTCCAGCGACCCGGGTTCAGTTCTGGGTACTGCCTGTGTGGAGTTTGCAAGTTCTCCCTGTGTCTGCGTGGGTTTTCTCCGGGTGCTCTGGTTTCCTCCCACAAGCCAAAAGACTTGCAGGTTGGTAGGTAAATTGGCCATTATAAATTGCCCCTAGTATAGGTAGGTGATAGGGAAATATAGGGACAGGTGGGGATGTGGTAGGGAACATGGGATTAGTGTAGGATTAGTATAAATGGGTGGTCGATGGTCAGCACAGACTCGGTGGGCCGAAGGGCCTGTTTCAGTGCTGTATCTCTAAACTAAAAAAAAAACTTAACTCTGTTTCTCTCGCCACAGACGCTGCCAGACATGCTGAGTGTTTCCAGTTTTTATTTTTATTTCAGGTCTCCAGCATCCGCAGTATTTTGCTTATGCAGCACACATCTCATTGCTGTTTGTGGGAGCCAGCTGTGGACAAATTGGTTGCTACATTTGCCTACATGAAACAGTGGCTACACTTCAAAAGTAATGAATTGGCCACGAAGCGCTTTGAGGCATCCTGAGAATATGAAGGCATTATACAAATGTAAGTTCATTCTTCTTTATCTGAAGCAAGAGCATAACTGGGAATTAGCAGCACCGTCAAAATAACAGGTGATCACAATCCTGAGACAAGATTGTAATCTCCCACGAGACTTTCACCAAATGCCAGAGAGTTGCTAGACTAACCTATTACCAATAACAACATTACTTGCATTGGTATGGAGCCTTCAATGTAGAAAAACATCTCAAGGTAACTCACAGAGGGAAAAGTCATTATTTTTGTGGGCGATTTAGGATCAATAAAATAATGTTTCGTCCTGAGTGATGGGTTCCAAGAAGGCTTTAAAAGGTAGGGAGGGAGGTAGTAAGGTGGAGGTGTTTAGGGAGAGCATTGCAGAGAGTAATGCTGAGATTCTGCTAGTTTCTGGCCTCTTGGCATTCCCAATTTTCATCGCTCCACCACTGGCGGTTGCACTGTCAGCTCCCTAGGCCCTAAATGCTCCGGAATTCCCTCCCTAAACCTCTGCACTTCTCTACTGTTCGCTCCTCCTTTCGGACACTCTTTAAAACATACCTCATTGACTAAGCTTTTGGTCACCTGTCCTAATATCTCCTTATGAAGCTTAGTGTCAAATTGTATTTGATAATGCACCTGTGAAGCACCTTGGGCTGTTTTTCTATGTTAAAGATGCTATATAAATGCAAATTGTTGTTTTTGGGATGGCTTTAAGCACTACCACTGGGACTACCCTATCAAACCCTTTCATAATCTTAAAGGCCACTATCAGGTCACTCTTCAGCCTTCCCTGTTCTAGAGAAAAGAGTCCCAGTTTGTTCAGCTTTTCCTAATAGTATATTCTCTCCGTTCTGGTATCATCCTTGTGAATCCTTTTTATAACGACTGTGCACAATATTCCAAATGTGGTATAACCAAGTTTCGATACAAGTTTATCATAACTTCTCTGTTTTTCAATTCTGTCCATCCAGAAATGAACCCGTGCTTGGTTTGCTTTTGTTACAATTAAGAAACAAGAAAGAAAAGAAAGAATTAACCTGTGTCGCTACTTTCAGCCAATTGTGTCTCTGTACCCCTAAGATCCCTTTGCTCCTCTACCCCTTTTAGACTCTTAATATCCAAACAGTATGTTGCTTCCTTATTCTTCCTGCCAAAATGCACGATATATATTGAAATTCACTTGCCAATTACGTGCCCATTCTGCAACTTTATTAATGTCCACTTGTATCTTCAGCAGTCCTTCCTCCTTATTCAGATCCTGGATATTAGGGATCCGCTTTGTCGCTCTTCTCTACACTGCTTCTAGTGTACAAAGGCCTAACTTGTATCTAGGCAAACAGAGCTAGACATATTACTCAAAGTGTGTTTTAACAAGGGCACTATACAGTTTGGTTCCAATTTCCTTTAACTTGTTGTTTGGTTGTGTAGCTCTGCAATCTGTAGGCTTTGTTGATCGCTGCTCTGTAGTTGCCGGAAATGTTAAACGTCATCCCTACCACAACTCTTAAGGTCTCTTTCGATATTGTCCATAGCTACTTCAACACCATTTATGGAGTACTTGTGTTATTTATTTTTTCTTGCTATGTGTAGATAAGAACATAAAAAATAGGAGGGTAGACCAGATGGCCCCTTGAGCCTACTTCACCATTCAACACATTCATGGCTGATGTTCTGCCTTAACTCCACTTTCCTGACCGCTCCTCATTTACCTCGAGTCCCTGAGAAATCAAAACTCTATCTCAGCCGTCAGTATACTCAACAATGGAGCATCCACAACCCTCTGGGGTAGAGAATTCCAAAGATTCACAATCCTCTGAGTGAAGAAATTTCTCATCTCAGTCCTAAATGATCGACCCCTTATCCTGAGACTATCCTGCGACGCATCCATGCTCACATTCATACGAGAGAGACACACACACACACATGAATAGATAGAGGGAAAAATAACAGAGTTGGGAGGCTGGGGAAGAGTCCTTAATAAAAATGGAATTTAAATATGGAAGTGTAGTCCCAGTGTCATTAGTTGAAATTGAAGTCTTGAAGTCTTCGCTGGGTCACGCGCACAATTCGGGCTTGCTTCTCTGGTTCCGGAAGGCCGAAGAGAGGCTTTACCCATCCTCCTTGTTGCTGACTATGAGGATCTGTAGATTTGAGGTCTCAGTAGCTGCCACTCAGGCTTCCCTGGGACTTTGCTGGAGAGAGAGAGAGATCCTTTCTTGGAGTTCAATTACTGTCCTTCTGAGGCAGAATTCACAAACTCTGAGTTACACAGGCAGTCATATTGTGTGACCACTTCCTTGTTTGAAACAGCACATTCTGGCATGATCTTTGAAATTCAAGACTGTTCAGATGCACTTGGTGTGGGGGGGGGCAGGGGTTTTGCTCTTTCAAAGTCAATGGGTTTTGATGGCTTTTGACGATCAACATTGACAAACCATTCGAGGTAACAGAATCAGAGAGCACCCCCATTGGTCTGGCTAGACTGGATAATTACCTCTGTCCCAGCCAACCTTTTGCTTCTCATATGCAAATTGTGCGTGGCCATCTTGAGCTGCTCTGTTCTGGTTTTTGAAAGTTATTTTAAATAAAGTCCAGTAAAAGGTCTCAGGCAAAGTTCCATACGATGAAATCAATATTTTCCATTTAGCATGTGGGATTTCCATCACACCTCCATACCCTGCCGAATGGAATGCAATCATGGGAGCATTTCATTATAGGAGTTAAAAAGAGACAACACAGGAAAACACACATTTTTTCATTCACTCTCATCCACTCAGAAATCTTATAGTTGCAGCTTGTCTTTTTCTCTCTACAGCAGTGCTGATTTAAAATGCCCTTTTTCCCTTGAGGTTGGTCTGTGAGGGTTACGTGTTGTCCAATGGATCTCAAGTTTCTTTCGTACCCATTTGTAATAACCTGGGAATGGGCATCTCAATAAACATGTGGCTGCTGGCGAAGATTCGGGAGTGCAAATTTCCATAATTATCTAATTGAGTTCCTCTTTGTGCACAAGCTTTAACCCCTTAGGTGCTGTTTTTGAAACACGTGGTTCTCATCCTTCAGGTTCCAGTACCTTGCTAATTTCTCTCCTTAGAGTAGTATTGGGTGATGAATTAGTTTTAAGCCCCTGTGAGGTCTCTGTGATTTCCTCTGGGCCTTTGTTCTTGTTGGAGACTGAAGTAAGATTGTTGGATATAATTAACTCTGGGCTTGAGGTCTGATGCTGGGAGTCTGTAGTGGGTAGTTCCACCCTGACCTCACTTTCAGTGCTCAGGTGAGTCATACAAGGGTTACTCATTTTAGGGCATTTTTGTTTCCCTTTTCCCTTGACTGTGGGGTCTCTTTGCTGAACTCCCCCGTGTCCTCTGGGACATTCCTGCTCACAGGTATTTGTCCAGATTCCACTGCACTCCGCTGCGGCACTTCGACTAGGTGAGGCATCGCCCTCACTGTTTCTCTGCCCTTTTGGGGACTTTCTTTGTCCCTGCAGGTTATTGTTAGCAGCCTTGGTAGGGTGCCCCTTTTGTCTGTATTTACGTAGAAGGGTGTGGGGTCTAATTTTTCCAACATTTCAGAGTTGGCTGACTGGACTGTAGGGGATTTTATTTAGGAATCCTCCCAGACCTCTTTTAACCTGTCCTCATAGTCCTTTTCGTCCCCTTCCTCCCTAACTCTCTGCCAGACCTGTGCTTGTGTGTCCCCTTTTGTTCTCGGCAGGGGTCCCTCACCATTAACCAGCCCTCTGCTGGAGAGTTCCCAAATAGGAATTAGGGGTGCAGATTTCACTGCAGGTTGTGACTTCCCCTCAACCTGGCACATGTGGCAACTCCTACAGAACTCCACTACATCTTTGTTGAGTTTTGGCCAGTCAAACTGCTGTCTTATGCGAGCCTTGGATTTTCGTACACTGACACATACAGCCATTGTAAGCACTTGGGCCATTCTTAATATTTCTCTCTGGTACCTTGGTGGCATCATTAACTGGTGATCCACTGTCCACTCTTTGTCCTCAGCTTGGTGAGGAGAGCTCCACTTCCTCATCAGCACCTCATTCTTTGCCCAGTAGCAATCAGGGACTCCCTCTGCTTCAATTTCAGTTTGGGCAGCCGATGCTAACTTCCTTAATACTGGGTTGGCTTGCTGAGCCTTAACTGGGGAAGATTCATTTAATCCATTTCCAGGGTCTAACTCCCAAAAGAAAGTTTCAGACAACCAGAAAGCATGGTCATCTGTCTCCGGTGCCAGATGTAGCTGGTTTGGCCATGGCCCGAGTGACTACACAATCAGGGGAAATGCAAGGGACCATCTCCTGTCACTGCCCTGTCTCTGGCCTCCTTCAGTCGCTCTACCACTAGTGGGGGAGCTACCACCTTCACCCCTGCCAAATCATCACCTAGCAGCAGCTCAACCCCATCTACATGCAAACTAGGTACAATCCCCACAGTCACCGGTCCTGCAATTAGGTCACATTCCAAGTGCTCTCAATGTAAAGGTACAGGCGTACACTGCTCTCCGATACCATTCATTGTCATTTTCATATTTACTGCACTCTCTGGGGGAAAGATCATGCCTTTTCCCAGTAAAAGGGATCTGGTGGCCCCTGTATCCCTGAGTATGACGATTGCCCCACTTGAGGGGTATGGGATTACTCTCCCTTTGGACACAAAATCCTGATAGCCTTCAGGGATCTCATTATATTTTCCTGCACCCACAGCAGTATTTTTTCTAGGTCTTACTGCTGTTGCAGTTAAAGCCACTGCCTGCTCTGCAGTGCTTTCCATTAGGGTCCCTTCTCCTGCACTGGGCAGGTGCTCCCTGATTAACCCTGCAGGCTGTCCCCGTAGTTTCCAACAGGTGACCTGCCTTTTTACAATGGAAACACCAGGTCTCCGGGTCTCACCGCTTTCAGCACTATCTATTTTGGCTTGAGGAGGGCCCTCTGTGTCCCGCTTAGTCTTTCCCTCCCAGGACTGTTTGGGCTCCTATCACCCTCCTACCTCTTATCCTTTTCAGTGTTGTGGGGGTGATTAGGAAAGGTTTTTCCTTGGGGTACGGACTTGTAAATGAGTGCAAATTCATCAGCCAGAACTGTGACTTGCCTCACTTTGTGTACCTTTTGTTCCTCCACATGGGTCTTTATAGAAAGAGGGAGAGAGTTTTTAAATTCCTCAAGTAGAATCACTTCTCTGAGGTTTTCATACATGGGCTGCACTTTAAAAGCCTGAACCACTGGTCAAAAGCCAGCTGCTTACTTCTCTCAAATTCCAGCTAAGTTTGATCAGCTTGTTTCCAGAGGGTTCAGAACTTCTGGCGGTACGCTTCCAGTACAAGCTCATTTGCCCCGAGGACAGCACTTTTACTCAATTCATAATCTGATGAACTTTCATCTGGAAACAGGGAATAAACCTTATGGGCTTTTCCTGTTAGCTTGTTTTGTAACAGTCGTGTCCAGCTCTCCGCTGGCCATTTTAACTGTCGAGCAAGTTTTTCAAAAGTTACACAAAATGCTTCCACGTCTCCCTCATTGAACTTTGGGATTAATTGGGAGAGTTTTAAGAGCTCAACACATGGCCCTGAGTTAAGTGTAGCCTCTAAATTGGCCATGCTTTCACTGGAGTTACCCTATTGCCCCCTAGCTAATTCGAGCTGCCATAAATCTCTTTCCTCCTGCTCCTTCTGGAACATTCTCTCTCGGCGCTCTCTTTTTCCTGTCTTCTAATTCAAGTTTCCTCTGTTCTAATTGTATCTTGACTAACATTACCCTGTCTGCAACTAATTCCAACTCTGATTTTTCAGGTTTGAGGGAAAAATGGTCGGCCGCAAGTCTTAGGAGTTCGGATTTCTTAGACTTGGCACGGAAGGTTATCCCATACTGCCCAGCTATATTTCTCAACTCTTCCATTGATAGTGTCTTTAACTTATCCCAAGTTACTTCACCCTGGCTTGGGAAAGTACTGGCTTTGGATGCGGACATATTAGTATTCTAGCAACACAAACCACAAGAAAACCTGTATCGAGCTATTTTTTTTTTGATTGGGATCCATTTGGTTTCCCACTTCCAATTTCTCATTTGTCTGTGGGTACAATGCCAGACTAGAGCCCCTAAATTTCGGTTACGGGGTAAAGGGGTCTCAGGCTCCCCTTTCCCCCCTTCTCTGGTTTGACCACAACAGAGTTTACCCTTTTAACACAGTGATTATAACATACCAGCTCATGAGCACTTGCTCCTGTTGCTGTAATATATACTTGCAAATGAACCAAACAGGTTTTGTGAGTTTAAACAAGATGTAAGTTTATTAACCATATCACTCTAAACTGTTAAAATTACTAAAATACGCAACGCATCAACGCTCACATTCATACGAGAGACACACACACAAATAGATACAGAGGGAAAATTAACAGAGTTGGGAGCTTGGAGTAGAGTGTTTATTAAAAATGGAATTTAAATACGGAAGTGTAGTCCCAGTGTCCTTAGTTGAAATTGAAGTCCTCGCTGGGTCAAATGCACAATTCGGGCTTGCTTCTCTGATTCTGGAAGGCCAAAGAGAGGCTTTACCCATCCTCCTTGTTGCTGACTGTGAGGATCTGTAGATTTGAGGTCTTAGTAGCTGCCACCGAGGCATCCCTGGGACTTTGCTGGAGAGAGAGAGAGAGAGAGAGGGGGGTCCTTTCTTGGAGTTCAGGTACTGTCCTTCTGAGGCATAATTCACAAACTCTGAGTTACACAGGCAGTCATGTGATCACCTCTGTTTGAAACAGCACATTCTGGCATGATCTTTGAAATTCAAGGCTGTTCAAACATAGTTGGTGAGTGGGAGGGGAGGGTTTTGCTCTTTCAAAGTCAATGGGTATCAATGTCTTTTGACGGTCAACGTCGACAAAACCATTCAAGGTAATTGAATCAGACAGCATCCCTATTATTCTGGCTAGACTGGCTAATCACCTCTGTCCCCAGCCAGCCTTTGACTTCTCATATACATATTGTGCATGGCCAGCTTTAGCTGCTCTGTTCTGCTTTTTAAAAGTTATTTGTAATACTGTCCAGTATAAGGTCTCAGGCAAAATTACATACGACAAAATTAATACTTTCCATTTGGCATGTGGGATTTCCATCGCAATGTAAAATTTCTGCATTCCTTGTACAGGCACATCCACGTCACTTTGAACATCGACAAAAGCAGGTCAGAGGCTAGGAATCCTGTGGTGAATAACTCACCTTCTGACTCCTCAAAGCTTGTCCATCATCTACAAGGCACAAGTCAGGAGTGTGATGAAATACTCTCCACTTGCCTGGATGGGTGCAGCTCCAAAAACACTCAAGAAGCTCAACACCATCCAGGACAAAGCATCCCGCTTGATTGGCATCCCATTCACAAACATTCACTCCCTCCATCACCGACACACAGTGGCAGCAATGTTTACCATCCACAAGATGCACTGTAGCAATACACCAAGGCTCCTTAGACAGTACCTTCCAAACCAGCGACCTCTACCACCTAGAAAGACAAGGGCAGCAGATGTATTGGAACACCACCACCTGCAAGTTCCCCTCCGAGCCACACACCATACTGACTTGGAACTATATCGCCATTCCTTCATCGAATCATAGAAAGTTTACAACACAGAATGAGGCCACTTGGCCCATCATGTCTGTGCCAGCTGAAAAACCCTCCACGCATTCTACTCCCACCTTCCAGCATTTGGTCTGTAACCCTGCAGATTACGGCACTTGAGGTGCATATCCGCACTTCTTTTGAATGAGTTGAGTGTTGCTGCCTCAACTACCCTTTCAGGCAGTGAGTTTCAGACCCCCACACCCTCTGGATGAAAAACCTTTTCCTCATTTCACTTCTAATCAATTTAAATCTATGCCCCCTAGTCACTGACCTCTCTGCTAAGGTAAATAGGCACTTCACCTCCACTCTATCCAGGCCCCTCAAAATTTTTAACATTTCAATCAAATCTCCCTTCAGCCTTCTCTGTTCCAAGGAGAACAACCCCAGCCTATCCAATCTTTCCTGATAGCTGCATTTTTCCAGTCCCGGCAATATCCTCGTAAATCTCCTCTGTACCCTCTCCAGTGCAATTACATCCTTTCAGTAATTATTTTTATTATTTATTCATGGGATGTGGGTGGGCTGGCTAAGCCAGCATTTTACTGCCCATCCCTAATTGCACTTGAGAAGGTGGTGCCTTCTTGAACCGTTGCAATCCATGTGAGGTAGGTATACTCACAGTGCTGTTAGGAAGGGAGTTCCAGGATTTTGACCCACAACAGTGAAGGAACGGCGATATAGTTCCAAGTCAGGATGGTGTGTGACTTGGAGGGGAACTTGCAGTTGGTGGTGTTCCCATACATTTGCTGCCCTTGTCCTTTGAGTTGGTAGAGGTCGCGGGTTTGGAAGGTGCTGTCTAAGAAGCCTTGGTGTGTTGCTGCAGTGCATCTTGTAGATGATACACACTGCTGCCACTGTGCATTGGTGGTGGAGAGAATGTTTGTGGATGGGGTGCCAATCAAGTGGACTGCTTTGTCCTGAATGGTGTCGAGCTTCTTGAGTGTTGTTGGAGCTGCACCCATCCAGACAAGTGGAGAGTATTCCATCACACTCCTGACTTGTGCCTTGTAGATGGTGGACAGGCTTTGAGGAGTCAGAAGGTGAGTTACTCACCGCAGGATTCCTAGCCTCTGACCTGCTCTTGTAGCCACGGTATTTATATGACTACTCCAGTTCAGTTTCTGGTCAATGGTAACCCCCAGGATGTTGATAGTGGGGGGATTCAGCGATGGTAATGCCATTGAATATCAAGGAGAGATGGTTAGATTTTCTCTTGTCGAGATGGTCATTGCCTGGCACTTGTGAGGCGCAAATGTTACTTGCCAATTATCAGCCCAAGCCTGGATATTGTCCAGGTCTTGCTGCATTTCTACATGGACTGTTTCAGTATCTGAGGAGTCGCGAATGGTGCTGAACATTGTGCAAACATCAGCGCACATCCCCACTTCTGACCTTATGATTGAAGGAAGGTCATTGATGAAGCAGCTGAAGATGGTTGGGCCTAGGACACTATCCTGAGGAACTCCTGCAGTGATATCCTGGAGCTCAGATGATTGATCTCCAACAACCACAACCACCTTCCTTTGCGCTAGGTATGACTCTAAACAGCGGAGACTATTCCCACTGATCCCCATTGACTTCAGTTTTGCTAGGGCTCCTTGATGCCATACTCGGTCATATGCTGCCTTGATGTCAAGGGCAGTCACTCTCACCTGACCTCTTGAGTTCAGCTCTTTTGTCCATGTTTGAACCAAGGCTGTAATCAGGTCAGGAGCTGAGTGGCTCTGGTGGAACCCAAACTGAGCGTCACTGAGCAGGTTATTGCTAAGCAAGTACCACTCGATTGCACTGTTGATGACACCTTCCTTCACTTTTCTGATGATTCAGAGTAGACTGATGGGGCGGTAATTGGCCGGGTTGGACTTGTCCTGCTTTTTGTGCACAGGACATACCAGGGCAATTTTCCACATTGCCGGGCAGATGTCAGTGTTGTAGCTGTACTGGAACCGCTTGGCTAGGGGCACAGCAAGTTCTGGAGCACAGGTCTTCAGTGCAATAGCCGCAATATTGTCGGGGCCCATAGCCTTTACGGCATCCAGTGCCATCAGTTGTTTCTTGATGTCACGCGGAATGAATCAAATTGGCTGAAGTCTGGCATCTGTGATGCTGGGGACTTCAGGAGGTGACCGGAACCGCACAGAGTACTCAAGTTGTGGCCTAACCAATGATTTATACAATTCCAGCATAACCTCCCTGATGTTATATTCTATACCTCGGTTAATAAAGGAAAGGATTCCATATGCCTTCTTCACCACCTTATCAACCTGTCCTGCTCCCTTCAGGGATCTGTGGGTATTTACTCCTAGGTCCCTCACTTCCTCTACACCTCTTAGTATTTTCCCATTAATCGTGTATTCCTTTGCTTGCTTGACCTCCCCAAATGCATCACCTCACACTTCTCTGGGTTGAATTTCATTTGCCATTTTTCTGCCCATCTGACCAGACCATCAATATCTTCCTGCAGCCTACAGCTATCCTCCTTGCTGTCTACCACAAGGCCAATCTTTGTGTCGTCTGCAAACTTCTTGATCATGTCCCCCACATTTACATCCAAATCATTAATATGTACCACAAAAAGCAGGGGACCCAGTACTGAGCCCTACAGAATGCCATTGGAAACAGCCCTCCAGTCGCAAAAACACCCGTCAACACTTACCCTTTGTTTTCTGCCACTGAACCAATTTTGTATCCACCTTGCTGCATTTCCCTGGATCCCATGGAATTTTATTTTCTTTAACCAGGCTGCCATGTGGGACCTTGTCAAAAGCCTTGCTAAAATCCATGCAGACCACATCAACTGCACTACCTTCATTGATCTTCCTGTTACTTCTTCAAAAAATTCAATCAAGTTGGTCAGACAAGATCTTTTCTTAACAAATCCATCTTATCCCTGATTAATTCGTGCCTTTCTAAGTGACAGTTTATCCTGTCTCTCAGAATCGATACCAATAATTTATTCACCACTGACTGGCCTGTAATCATTCGGTCTATCCTTCGCTCCTTCTTTAAACAGAGGTACATCGTTAGCAGTCTTCCAATCCTCCGGCACCACAGTATCCAGTGAGGACTGCAAAATGATGGTCAGACCTTCCGTTATTTCCTCTCTTGCTTCTTTGAACAGTCTGGGGTACATTTCATCTGGCCCTGGTGATTTGTCAACCTCCAAGGATGCTAATCCCATTAATACGTCCTCTCTCTGTATGTTGATCACATCAATACTACACACCCCTCTTCCTTAACCACAATATCTGCACTGTTCCCCTCTTTTGTGAAGACAGAAGCAAAGTATTCATTGAGAACAATACCGTTCCACTTTCGCAAAATCACTCCTCAGCTTAGTAAAATTGGCCTTGCCCCAATTGAGAACTTTAACGCCTGTTCTATCTTTGTCCTTTTCCATAATTATGTTAAAACTGACTGAGTTATGATCACTACCACCAAAATGCTCTCCCACTGCTAATCATTCCATCTGCCCATCTTCATTTCCTAAAACTGCACCCTCTCTTGTTGGACTAGCTACATACTGGCCAAAATGTTCTCCTGACTACACCTCAAGAATTTTGCTTCCTCAATTCCTTTCAAACTAAAACTATCCCAGTTAATATTGGGGTAGTTAAAATCCCCTACTATTACTGCCCTATTGTTCTTGCACTTCTCAGAGATTTGTCTACATATCTGCTCTTCTATCTCCCTCTGACTGGTTGGGGGTCTTTAGTACACTCCCAGCAGTGTGATTACCCCTTTTTTGTTCCTTAGCTCAATCCCTGAAAACCCTGTAACTAGGAATGTTGAACTGCCATTCCTGTCCCTTCTTAAGCCATGCTTCTGTAATAGCTATGATATCATACTGCCACGTGTCTATCTGTGCCCTCAGTTCATCTACTTTATTTGCCATACTCATTGCATTGAAATAGATACCCTTGAGCACTGCCAAACTTTTTTTTATTTTCTAACCTTTGTTTCTTCTGTCGTCCAGACTCATCGATTAATTTTCTGCCTTCCATTTTCATTTCTGATTTTGTCCCAACTGAGTCTATCCGCAGGCCCCCATCTCCTGCTAAACTAGCTTAAACCCGCCCCAACAGCACCAGCAAAACATCCCACAAGGAACTCAGTCCCAGCTCTGTTCAAGTGCAACCCGTCTGGGCTGTGCAGGCCCCATCTTCCCCAGAGCCGGTCCCAATGTCCCAAGAATCTAAAGCCGTCTCTCCTGCACCATCTTTCCAGCCAATCATTTATCTGTTTAATCCTACTATTCCTGTACTCACTTGCACGTGGCACTGGATTAATCCAGAGATTACTTGTTTTGAGGTCCTGCTTGCTAATTCCTTACCTAGCTCCATAAATTCTGACTGCAGGACCACAACCCTCTTTCTATCTATATTGTTGGTTCCGATGTGGACCATAATTGCTGGCTGTTCACCCTCCCCCTTCAGGATGCTCTCCAGCCGCTCAGTGACATCCTTGGCCCCAGCACCAGGGAGACAACACACCATCCTGGATTCACGTCTGCGGCCACAGAAACACCTGTCTGTTCTCCTGTCTATTGATTCACCTAACACTATGGCTCTTCCAATCTTCCCTGTACCCACCCCCCCCAGCCCCACGCAGCTGAGCCACCCGTGCTGCCATGAACTTGGCTCTGGCTGCACTCCCCAAGTGAACCATCACTCTCATCAGCATTCAGAACGGAATACCTGTTGGAGAGTGAGATGCAATCAGGGGTCTCCTGCAGTACCTGCATGTTTCGTTTTGATTACCTGGCAGTCACCCATTCCCTCTCTCCCTGCATAATCTTACACTTCACTGTCACTGGGTCAAAATCCTGGAACTCCCTTCCTAACAGCACTGTGGGTGTACCTACCCCACATGGACTGCAGCAGTTCAAGAAGGCTGCTCACCACCACCTTCTCAAGGGCAATTATGGACAGGCAATAAATGCTGGCCTAGCCAGCGACGCCCACATCCCATGAACAAATAAAAAAAGCATAGACACTTACAAGTTTCACACTTTAAAAAAAAAATTCTACTTTTCTATTCTTACAACCAAAGTGAATAACTTCACACTTCCCTTCATTATTCTCCATCTGCCATCTTGTTGCCCACTCACTTAACCTGGCTATATCTCTTTGCAACCTCTCTGTATCCTCCCCACAGCTTACCTTTCCACCTACCTTTGTATCATCAGCAAACTTAGATACATTACTCTCTGTCTCTTCATCTAAGTCATTAATATAGATTGCAAAAAGCTGAGGCACCGCACTGATCCTTGTGGCACACCACTATTCACTGCCTGCCAACTTGAAAATGCCCCGTTTACGCCCACTCGGTGCTTCTTGTCCGTTAACCAACCATCTATCCATGCTAATATATTACCCCCAACTCCATGAGCCCTTATCTTGCCCATTAACTTTTTGTGTGGCACCTTATCAAATCCCTTTTGGAAACCCAGGTATACTACATATACTGGTTTCCCTTTATTTACCCTACTAGTTACATCCTCAAAAAATTCTAATAAATTTGTCAAACAGGATTTCCCTTTAGTAAAACTATGGCCTCTTACTGCTGAACTGAATGATTTTTTCACTGTTGTGTTTAGCTTCCGCTGTAATGCTTTTTTTCTAGGTTCCTCTTTTCTCATCTGATCAACTATTTAATGTTTCTGCATTCATCTCATTGAATCCCTTCCCCTTTCTGATAAATATAATTTCCTCTTTATTTCACTTGATTTTAGAATGCATTTATCCTGCAACATTATACCTTTAAAAAGTTTAATTTACTGTTTATTGGGGTTTTGTTAAATAACCTAGCATGATCCTTTTGCTTTAGTTGTTCCATTGCCTTTAAATGCAGCCCTTTAAAAGTTATATAACCTGAATCCTCATCTTAAGATCTATTTAGCTGTCAGATCACATTGAACTTGATGATTCTATGATCACTAGCCTTCCTATCTCTTCACAGAGCATGGTGATGTGGAGGTCTCTAGCATATCTCTAGTGTAAACTTGGATTTTTCCCCATTTATTTTGTAGGTTGACACTCCCCCCCCCCCCCCCCCCCCCCACCTACAAGATCAATTTCATTTCTTCCCCCGTGTTCCTGACATATAGGGCTATGCCACCTCCTTATCCACATTTTGTTTTCTGAACACTCTATACCCTTGAATGTTAACTCTATTTCCATCCTCTGGGTTTTGCCATGTTTCTGTTATTTCCACAGCACTGTAGTTCTCTAATGCCATCAAAGCTGCCTGATCTGGCACCTTACTGCTAATACATTTGACACTGTTATAGATACATCATATTAATTTACATCTTTTCATGCTCCTTGAATGCCTACCTATTCCTGGGCTTCGATTTTTGTACATCACTCTCAATATCAGTGTTTATACCTACCCACTAATTACCTTTCCCAGTAAGATATTTCTTATCTGGAATCCAGTTACCTCTTGTCCTCCCCCCACCTATCTAGTTTAAATGATTTTTAATTGCCATCTCAATGTTCTGCAAGTTCATTTATCGCCTACAACAAAAACACTCACCGTCTAGGTTCTCACACAAGAATGATTACTTTGGCAAGCTCCTGGTGAAGTCACTACCTTCAAGGGGAAAAGTGGAACAGGGGAACAGAAAAAGAACTTGTCCCACACCAGTCCTGACAGCAGTACCAAATCATACTTATCTCAGTAAGCATCTCTTATTTGCAGTTAAGATGCAACAGAAATTTTCTAAGTGATGACTTTGCACGTTAAGGTGAAATTTCTAAGAAGATAAACAGCACAAATGCAAGATCAAACCAATTAATACAACCTGCTTTGCCCAAAAAACAGAAAATATGAAACAAGGTGCCATTTTGTAAGGCTAATACAAAAGCAAAATACTGTGGATGCTGGAAATTTGAAACAAAAACAGAAAATGCTGGAAATACTCAGCAGGTCAGGCAACATCTGTGGAGAGAAAAGCAGAGTTTAAAAAGGGTCATCGATCTGAAATATTAACTCTGCTTTTCTTCCCACAGATATTTATTTACTTAGAGATGCAGCACTGAAATAGGCCCTTCGGCCCACCGAGTCTGTGCCGCCCAAAAACCACCCATTTATACTAACCCGACAGTAATCCCATATTCTCCTACCACCTACCTACACTAGGGGCAATTTACAATGGCCAATTTAGCTATCAACCTGCAAGTCTTTGGCTGTGGGAGGAAACCGAAGCACCAGGCGAAAACCCACGCAGTCACAGGGAGAACTTGCAAACTCCGCCCAGGCAGTACCCAGAATCGAACCCGGGTCCCTGGAATTGCCTGACATGGAGCATTTACAGCATTTTCTGCTTTTGTGCCATTTTGTAAGCTTTGTTTCTGAAAATATTGCTGCATTTAAAATGCTCTATGTAGCTAATAAATCTGCAAAGGACAGAAATAACTAATTTTATTTACAAACCTGAAAGTTTCTGTAAAAAGTCAAAAACATTTGTAATGTTTCCACTGGGTGTATTTAACACATACCTTGGCAGCAATATGCTATTTTTAAAAAATCACTTAAACTTTGTTGTTGTGTCATAATGCCTCTTGTCCAATATTTTAAATTCATATCAAACCACTTCCACCTGCAAACACCAGTTCACCACTAGTTTAAAACTGTTTACAATCTCTCATCCAGAGTCAGCCCAAGTTAGTAAACACAAAAAAAACCAGAAAGTGCTGGAAATACTCAGCAGGTCTGGCAGCATCTGTGGAGAGAGAAAAAGTTAACATTTCAGGTCTGTGACCTTTCATCCGAACTGGCAAAGGTTAGAAATATAATAGGCTATTAGCCTTTTAAGCCTTTGGGCCTTTTCAATTCCTCCTCCCAATTTTCACTGGCTCAAAGCCTATTACATCTCTATATTTCCAGCACTTACTATTTTTATTTCAGATTTCCAGCATCCATAGTATTTTGCATTTATTTTAGGGAGCACAAAACCTCTAAACTCATTACACTGCTTGTCGTTTCGATCTAAATAGATGTAATTTGCTGAGACTTGAGCTACAGTTGCTTTAGTTTGTCTACATAATAACAGTGACTACATTTGAAAAGTAAATCACTGATCATTAAGCTCTGTGCAATGTCCCGAGAGCGTGAAAGAGGCTACGAAAATGAACTTTCTTTCCAGTGAAAGATCTCGCTCCTCTTTCTTTAGTAAAATCCTCCTGACAGCACAGCACTTGTTCATAGAAACCTCCAATCTAGATTGGTTAGAACCTGCTGTTGGCGGGGGCAGGAGGGAATCTAAATGATGTAAAAGCAAAATACTGCGGATGCTGGAAATCTGAAATAAAAACAAGAAATGCTGGAAATACTCAGCAGGTCTGGCAGCATCTGTGGAAAGAGAAGCAGAGTTAACGTTTCGGGTCAGTGACCTTTCTTCGGAACTGGCAAATATTAGAAATGTCAAAGGTTATAAGCAAGTGAGGCGGGGTGGGGCAAGAGATAACAAAGGAGAAGGTATAGATTGGACAAGGCCAAATAGCTGACCAAAAGGTCATGGAGCAAAGGCAAACAATATGTTAATGGTGTGTTGAAAGACAAGGCATTAGTACAGAAAAGGTGTTAACGGTGTGAATATTGAACAGCAGCAAGTGCAAACATGAAAAAAAACACTGGGTAAGCAAACTGAACAAACTAAGATGAAATGAAATAAACATACAAAAAAAATTGTTAAAAAATAAAAAATAACTAAAAATAAAAGGAAAGCGGTCACCTAGTCTGCGTTTGGTTCCCCCAATGTAGAGGAGGCCACATTGTGAGCAGCGAATACAGTATACTACATTGAAAGAAGTACAAGTAAATCGCTGCTTCACCTGAAAGTAGTGTTTGGGGCCTGGGATAGTGAGGAGAGAGGAGGTAAATGGACAGGTATTACACCTTCTGCGATTGCGGGGGAAGGTGCCATGGGAAGGGGACGAGGTGGTGGGTGTAATGGAGGAGTGGACCAGGGTGTTGCGGAGGGAACGATCCCTTCTTAATGCTGACAGGGGAAGGGAGGGGAAGATGCGTTTGGCAGTGGCATCACACTGGAGGTGGCGGAAATGGCGGAGGATGATCCTTTGGATATGGAGGCTGATGGGGTGAAAAGTGAGGACAAGGGGAACCCTGTTACGGTTCTGGGAGGGAGGGGAAGGGGTGCGGGTAGAGGTGCGGGAAATGGGCCAGACGCGGTTGAGGGCCCTGTCAGCAACAGTGGGGGGGAATCCTCAGTTGAGGAAAAAGGTCATATCATAAGCACCGTCATGGAAGGTAGCATCATCAGAGCAGATGCGTCGGATACGGAGAAACTGGGAGAATGGAATGGAGTCCTTACAGGAGGTAGGGTGTGAAAAAGTGTAGTCGAAGTAGCTGTGGGAGTCGGTAGGCTTATAATGGATATCAGTAGACAACCTATCCCCAGAGATGGAGACAGAGAAGTCGAGGAAGGGAAGGGAAGTGTCAGAGATGGACCATGTAAAGCTGAGAGAAGGGTGGAAATTGGAAGCAAAGTTGATAAAGTTTTCCAGTTCGGGGCGGGAGCAGGAAACGGCACCGATACAGTCATCAATGTACTGGAAAAAGAGTTGGGGGAGGGGGCCTGAGTAGGACTGGAACAAAGAATGCTCGACATATCCCACAAAAAGACAGGCATAACTAGGACCCATGCGGGTACCCATAGCAACACCTTTTACTTGAAGGAAGTGAGTGGAGTTCAATGTGAGAACAAGTTCAGCCAGGCGGAGGAGGGTGGTGGTGGATGGCGACTGGTTGGGCCTCTGTTCAAGGAAGAAGCGGAGAGCCCGCAAACCGTCCTGGTGGGGGATGGAGGTGTAGAGAGATTGGACGTCCATAATAAAGAGGCGGTTGGGACCAGGAAACTGGAAATTGTCAAAATGACATAGGGCATCAATCTTTGTCTTTCAACACACCATTAACATATTGTTTGCCTTTGCTGCATGACCTTGTGGTCAGCTTTGTGGCCTTGTCCAATCTACACCTTCTCCTTTGTTATCTCTTGCCCCCCCCCCCCCTCCTCACTTGCTTATAACCTTTGACATTTCTAATATTTGCTAGTTCCGATGAAGGGTCACTGACCCGAAACGTTAACTCTGCTTCTCTTTCCACAGATGCTGCCAGACCTGCTGAGTGATTCCAGCATTTCTTGTTTTTGTCTAAATGATGTAGTTGATGCAGCCAGTCACATCTCGGATGTCTGCAGCTATTAAAAGCCGAGGGTTGAGGCCCTGGGAGCAGTCAGTAGGTGAAAGGGCAGCACTCAGGTGACTGGCTGAGAGCAGCAGCCGATCAGGCTCAAGCCGCCCGCCCCCCAGGTGCTCGGCGGCTGCAGTGCAGGGGGTTGTTCCTCGTTCCTAGGTCCTGGCCCCACTCCCACCTCCGTTTAGATGTTTATCTTGTTGAACTCACTCGTTGTTCTGGTGATTCTCCACAGCAGTGAACCCATCCCTGCCGGCGCCGCGTCCTTCCCGCACTACGTCCCCCGACCGCAGCACGCCAGTCCGCTGCGTTCTGTTCCCACCCCCGCCATGGAACATTTCAACCTTGATCAGCTGCAAGTTGTAGTGCTGCGTCTGGCAACTTCAGTTCTAATAAATCAAACTTTTATTGTAACAAACAATTACTATACATTAATTTGTAAAACAAAAAAACAAAGATTTAGTTTGTGCACTGGAGGTGCAAGATGAATAATTCCCCAGGGGAGAAAGCGAATGATTTCCAGTAACATTCCTTTAAGTAGCACTGTAACAAAAACATTTTAAGATTTATTTGTGTCGCACATTTGTAAAGAAGGCCATGCAATTGATGAAGTTTTTTTGAGAATCTGATCACTTCGAGGTGTGAGAATAAGAAATACTGAAATGTTGTTTCTACAGCTTGTGGAAAATTACCGAGAAGTCATTTCTACACAACATAATGAAATCACTGAAAAAGAGAACTGATAAGGGTATGTAAGTAAAGACCTTGAGACAGTACAGCAGTTAAAAATTGTGCTTATGCAGAGAAAAGAAAAACAGCAAGAGTTAGAACAAAGGATGTAGTGAATGAGTAACTGACAGCTGCAAGTTAAAACACACACAATGGAGAGCCAAATAAGGTAAAACAAAAACAAGAGTTAGGGGCTAGAAAGTTAGAGTAGGGGGAGAAGTAAACAGAGGAGGAGACTGTAGCAACTATAGGATAGGTTAGTGTCATAATATGTTATAACCAATAATGTAAACTAAAGGCGTGAACAAATGGATTTGTATTGTATAAACATGAACTGAATATGTTGATCGGTGTGCCTGCTTGTAGGACACCCGATCTTGCAAGAACGTTAAATAAACTTACTTCTTCAGCGTTTGACTTGGTGTAAATTATTATTAAGTGGGCTACGTTTCTCAGAGGGAAATTCTAAAAAAAAAATTTACGGCTCAGGTTGGAGATAACGTGAAATAGTCAACAGAAACATTCTGCGATTGTACCTCCTCCAGTAGAATCTTGAGAAATAGATTTATAAACTGTTTTGTATGTTTTTGTAACCCAATTCAAAAATCATTTGGGGGTATCGCTGGTAACATTTGGTATTGTTATGGGCAGAATTGAGGGAGAGAACTATTGAGGCAGAGCGCAGTAGGGGCGGCACAGTGGGGCAGTGGTTAGCCCCGCAGCCTCACAGCTCCAGCGACCCGGGTTCAATTCTGGGTACTGCCTGTGCGGAGTTTGCAAGTTCTCCCTGTGACCGCGTGGGTTTTCGCCGGGTGCTCCGGTTTCCTCCCACAGCCAAAGACTTGCAGGTTGATATGTAAATTGGACATTATAAATTGCCCCGAGTCTAGGTAGGGGAATTGAGGGAAGGTGGGGATGTGGTAGGAATATGGGATTAATGTAGGATTAGTATAAATGGGTGGTTGATGGTTGGCACAGACTCGGTGGGCCGAAGGGCCTGTTTCAGTACTCTAAATAAAAAATAAAAACTGAAACCCCTTTAAAAGTAAGGTGTGTTTCTTAACCCGAGTTTCCAATTTGGATAACCAGCAGCACACTTTTTGTCAATTGAAATAAAGCAGATAATTTTTATTCACACCTTCACCCTT
Source organism: Heterodontus francisci (assembly GCF_036365525.1). NCBI lineage: Eukaryota > Metazoa > Chordata > Chondrichthyes > Heterodontiformes > Heterodontidae > Heterodontus > Heterodontus francisci. The sequence goes on from NC_090393.1 coordinate 49,261,688, forward strand.
AATTAGCAGACGCTGTCACTCACTCACCACTGGAGAAAGAAAACTGTTAAAGAGCATAGTGCACTTTTACAAATTTCAAACGAAAGAATAGTGTGTAAGGCACGTGATTTAGCTCATCTTGGGGAAAAGGCGTACGTTGTGACCAGACGAAGGCGGCATTTTCACTCCTGAAATGGAGTTAGGCGAATTCAATGGCCGGAGTCATATATCGAAGTCATTGCAGGATTCTCTGGAAGAGGTGAATTTTCAGCAGGTCACAAAGTTAGGTGCCTGTAGTTTCAGCACTAGGAGGTCAGTTTTCTGTACTGGTGGACTTGAAAAGGAAAAGGCTTGCAAACCTTAAGATGTCTTGCCTTTTCTGTTGTCTCTGCAGCTGTTGTTTAGAGATCAACCAGTTTCTCCCTGGTGCTTTGGGTAATAAAATCCGTTATCTGCGGTGAGTTTCGGTCAGGCGGTCAACTGATCAATACTTCTGTTGTCCACCCAGCATGATTTGAAGGTTGAATCCATTGCTACACAATGAGGGATGGATGGTGGCCATTCTCCCCTACTTGCTTAACTGTTTTCCTACAGCTCTCCAAGTTTCGAGCTCAGACAGTGAGACGAGGAGTCCATTGATATTGAGTTCTGGGTCAGACTACACAAAATAGGAGGTTCCACAAATGGTTTTGTCTTCGTATGACCATCCAAAGGAGGCACTCCACCCACGGTCATTCAATTAGGAACTTTCCAGACGCTGGAGATACTTCTGAGCCTGGGCCAAAATTGCAAAAGTCAGCTGACCCTGAGGAGCCAGCTTATTCAGCATTTTAGTGGCCGTTGTGGTTCATTTAAAAAAAGAAAATTCCGCTCCAGAAGATTCTATGCCCATGTTTAAAGTTATGAATAGGACATACCTTCCCTAAGCATGACAGTGTGAACAATAACATATTTATATAGCACCTTTAACATAAAATATCCCAAGGCACTTTGCAGGATCATCATAAAACAATTTGTGACATCAAGCCATAAAAGGAGATATTAGATTAGATGACCAAAAGCTTGGTCAAAGAAGTAGGTTTTAAGGACGCTCTTAAAGGAGCAAAGTGAGGGAAAGAGGTGTAGGGAGGCTATGCCAGAGCTTGGGGCCTAGGCAACTGAAGATGTTGTTTTCCCTTCTGGTTCCCAGAAGTTAAAAAAAAATCTCACCTTAGACTTGAAAAGGCTGAAGCTCTTTGCATTTTAGTGCAGCTCTTCATGCAGCTTAGTGGGAACTAGCAGAATCAGGTGTAGTGTTATATGACTCCAGTGTAGCAGTAAATATAGTACCCTGGAATACTTACACATAACAATTAGTTCCTAGCTCTTTACGAGTAACATAACATCTAGCAGGTGCGGCCACTAATGGTGGAGTAATTAAAATCAGGGATGCAAAAAAGACTAGAATTAGGAGTGTAGATATCTAGGAGGGTTGTGGGGCTGGAGTAGATTATATATAGGGAGGGGGGAGGTCATGGTGGGATTTGAAAACAGGTATGAGAATTTTAATGTAAGCCAATGTAGGTTAGTGAGCACAGGAGTGATAGGGGAACGGGACTTGGTGCAAGTTAAGGCATGGGCAGCAGAGTTCTGGTTGACCTCAAGTTTATGGAGAGTAGAATGTGGGAGACCAGCCAGGAGTGCATTGAAATAGTCAAGTCTCTAGCCTAATGAAGGCAGTAATGAGGATTTCCAGCAGCAATTGAGCTGAGACAGGGCAAAATCGAGCGATGTTACAGAGGTGAAAATAAGCAGTCTTAGTGATGGCACAAATATGAGGTCAGTAGCTGATCAAATGTGACACCAAGCTTGCAAAGAAATTGGCTTAATCTCAGACTGTTGCCAGGGAGACAAATAGAATATAGAGTGGGGATCGAAAACAATGACTTCAGCCTTCCTAATATTTAACTGATGGAAATTTCTGCTCATCCAGTACTGGATATCGGATAAGCAGTCTGATATTTTTTTCCAAAAATATACTTTATTCATAAAATACACAAGACAGTACAAAGTTGACATTTCCAAAAGTGCAAGAGATCAGATTCTTTCCATACAGAACATAAGGTGCCTCATAACTCTTGCCATTCCATTTTATATGCAATGTATATTTACATTACATAGCAAAAACATTTTTGGTGCATACAGCCCGAGGAGCTTTACACGGGTTCCAGCCCCTCGGTATACTATGGCGTGGGAGACTTTACACAGTGGCCTTTCCCCATTGAGCCTCTGCAACGGCTGTCCCAAGCTTTAGTGCATCCCTCAGCACGTAGCCCTGGACCTTGAAATGTGCCAGTCTGCAACACTCAGTCGTGGACAACTCTGTGCACTGGAAGACCAGCAAGTTTCAGGCAGACCAAAGAGCATCTTTCACTGGGTTGATGGTCCTTCATCAACAGTTGATGTTTATCTCTGCATGCATCCCTTGGTACAGCCCATAGAGCACAGAGTCCTGCGCTACGGAGATGGTCAGGATGAACCTCGACAGAAACCGCTGCATCTCTTTCCACACCTGCTTGGCAAAGTCACATTCCAGAAAAAGGTGAATGACAGTCTCTTCCCCACCTCAGCCACCTTGAGGGCAGCGAGCATAAGCGGAGACACTCCGGGCATGCAGGAAGGATCTGATGGGGAGGGCCCTTTTCACCACCAGCCAAACTACATCTTGGTACTTGTTTGAAAGTTCTGGTTTTGAGGCATTCTGCCAAATGAGTTTGACAGTCAGCTCGGGGAACCATCTGACAGGATCCACCATCTCCTTTCTGCGCAGGGCTTTGAGGGCATTCCGTTCAGACCACTGCCTGATGGATTTGTGGTCAAAGGTACTTTGCTGCACAAACTTTACCACAAAGGATAGGTGGTACGGCTCGGTCCAACTGAATGGAGCGATCCGTGACAAAGTGGCCAGACCCATCCTTCGCAACACTGGGGACAGATAGAACGTCATCATGTAGTGAAACCTGGTGTTTGTGTTCTGGGGTTCTGCACACACTTGATGCAGCTGCACAAAATGGTAGCCATCAGGATGAGGGAGATGTTGGGTACATTTTCCCCCCTTTATCCAGAGATTTGAACATCGTGTCCCTGTGGACACGGTCCATTTTCGATCGCCAGATAAAGCGGAAGATGGCTCGGGTGACCGCCACGGTGCAAGAGTGGAATATGGGCCAGACCCGCGCCACGTACAGTAAAACGTGAGCACCTCGCACCTGATGAACAGGTTCTTACCCACAATGGAGAGAACACGCTGCTCCCGCATGCTCACTTTTCTGTTTTACCATGACTACATGCTCCTTCCAGTTTTTGGACAATGTCCCAGCCCCTCCAAACCACATCCCCAACACCTTCAGGTAGTCTAACTAACAGTGAAGGGAACAAAGGATCAGTCGGTCCAGTTCCCAAAGAACATGGCTTTGCTCTTGCTGTGAGTTACTTTGGCTCCCGAGGCCAGTTCGAACTGGTCACAGATGCTCATCAGTCTGCGAATGGACAGCAGATCTGAGCAGAAGACGGCGACGTTGTCCACATACAGGGAGTCTTTGACCTGCGTGCCTCCGCTGCCTGGGATTGTCACCCCTCTTACGCCCGCATCCTTCCTGATGGACTTAGCAAACAAACAAGAATGGGGAGAGAGGACAGCCCTGCCTGACTCCAGATTTGATTGGAAAACTTTCTAATTCCCACCCATTGATTGAGACTGCGCTACTGATGTTTGTGCAGAGCAGTTTGATCCAATTGCGGATTCCCTCCCAAACCCCATTTTGGAGAACACGTTCATCATGTAGGTGTGAGATATCCTGTCAAAAGCCTTCTCCTGGTCCAATGTGATGAGGCAGGTATCCACCCCCCTATCCTGCACATAGGCGATCATATCCCTGAGTAGCGCAAGGCTATCTAAGATCTTCCTGCCGGGTACAGTACAGGTCTGTTCGGGGTGGTGAATCACCAACTCCAGAGCAGACTTGACCCGAATGGCGATGTCTTTGGACAGAATCTTGTAGTCCACATTAAGCAGAGAGATGGGCCGCCAATTTCTGATTTCCTCCCTCTCCCCCTTCTGCTTATAGATGAGGGTGATGATGCCTTTTCTCACAGATTCTGGCATACTCTTGTATACTTCCAGCAGGTCTGGGCTGATCCAGTCCCACAGAGTCGGATACAACTCAACCGGTAAGCTCTCACTTCCAAGCGTTTTGCTCGTCTCAAAGAACCTGACGGCCTTTGTCAGCTCATCCAGAGTTAGCAGTTTATCCAGACTCTCCCGCATACTGTCAACAAAGACCTCCGTGATAGATAACAGGAAGGACTGGGAGGCTATGCTTTCTGTGGGCTTCACATCATACAGCCCAGCATAAAAGGATTTGCTGATCCTTAGTATGTCAGACTGTGATGACCTCACCGAACCGTCCTCTTCCTTCAGGCTGCTGATCACAGAGCTCTCTCTCTCTGGACCTTTTGGAAGAAGAAACGCGAGCACGTCTCATCCTGCTCAATGGAACGGACTCTGGACCGGAAGATGATCTTGGAGGGCTCCATGGCAAAGAGAAAGGCCTGCTGGCTCTTCACCTCTTGGAGATCCTCCTTGACCTCAACCCCCAACGACTGCAGCCGGAGATGATTCTGCATTCTTTTCTGGAGTCGGGATATTTCCCTCTGTGTCTCTCTCGCCTTCTGAGCGCCTTTAAGGATGAAGAACCTCTTGATGTTCACCTTGATTGTTTCCCATCAGTGCTCCAGAGACTCAGAGGGGTTTCACAGTTCTCCAACCTTTGTAATCCCTTTTGAGTTCCTCAATGTTCCCTGGGGTCAGCAGTTTTACGTTCAGTTTCCAAGTCCCCCTGCTGGTCGTCCTGTAAGTGACAGTTGGCCGGTCAGAGGCAGCGGTCAGATAAGAACACTGGCTTGACGTCAGTGGATCTGACCATGAATGCACGGGATACAAACAGGAAGTTGATCCTGGAACAGACAGGGCCGCCGTATCTTGACCAGGTGTATCTACACTACGCTCCGTCTGCAGGGTTGCTGAAGACATCATGCAGCTTGGCATCTTTTATGGTTTCCACCAGGAGTCTAGACATGGCATCCAGCTTGCTAACGTCACTGCCGGGTCGTCCAGCTGCATCAATGATGCAGTTGAAGTCACCACTTAGAATGACCAGCGTGGACGTCGTCAGGAGCAATTGGAGCTGCTGGAGGACAGTCAGCCGCTCGCGGTAATGGACCAGGGCTTACACATCCATTAACCAGAGCGGAGCATTGTTGTATGTTACGTCTGCTACGAGGAGGAAACCGCCCATCGCCTCCTTAACTTCAGAGATGGTGACGTTGCCTCCCCGCAGCAGAATACCCAGGCCAGAGGAACAGGAGTAATTCCCACTGACCAGATCGATGGGACCACCACCTTGGCCATTTCCTGTAAATGCTGAGGTGCAGTATCACACACTCCTGCAAAAATAGGTCAGCTTTGACTTTGGCCAGGTAACCAAAGGTCGAAACACATCGCGTAGTGGTTTTAAACGTTATGCGCGTTAATAGAGGCAAATTTTCAACCCATTTTAAAGATTTTAGGTTATATGTCTGAAAGTCTATGCAAGTTCCAGCTCCTGGGTATGCTCCTGCATAACTGTGGTGTTTACAAACTGTTGCACTTTTTCAGGGCTGAGACAACAGTCCTGCTCTGCTACAGGAGCATTGTACTGTCTGGGTGACTTCAGGGGTGGTGGGGGGAGGGAGTCATGTACTCGTGGGGTGTTGTTTCTCCTCTTCAAGGCCATTGCTGCTCCGGCTTTCCTGGAGTTGGGGGGCGCTGGTTACATTGCTGCTCCTGGCGTTCTGAAGCAGGTGTTCCCTGGGGGCCCTTCGTTGCTTCCAGTGTTTCTCAGCTGAGGGCCATTTGTCTCCTCTCCCTCCTCAGTGTTTTGTCGTTTTTTTTTTGTTGATGGTGGCTTTCTTGCTCTTCCTCATCTGAGAAGCAGCAGCCACCGGTGTCTGTCTGGGACATCAGTTGCTTCTTGCTGCTAGTTTTCAGGGTGGCTTTCCCCTTCTTTTCTGTTTTCTTCTTTGTATTTTTACTTTTCACAATTTGCCACTCTCCTTACCTCCTCTTTCATTGACTCAGCTTTCTCTGGAGGGAGCTGAGGAGTTTGGCTAATTTCTGAAGTGTCCTTTGCATTGAGTTTGCATGCTGTGACACCTTACCCATTATCTTGTGCACAGAGGCTCTTGGTGGAGGGTGGGGTGTGAATCTCCTTTGCAGCAGCCCTGATTGTTGCTCCTGCTTTGGACAGGCCTTGTAAAGATGGCCACCCTTCCCACACTGGTTGCAGCACTTGCTCTCTTTGCAGTCCTTTGTCAAATCCCCTTCATGCCTGCAGTTCCGGCAGAACGTTGCACTGCAGTTGACGGCCAAGTGACCAGTTTTTCCACAGGTGCGACACTTTGGGCTGCCCCATGTACACTAAATAACCACAACTTCCTCCAATGGCAAAGCTGCAGGAAGGATGGCTCCATTGACATCCACCTTCTAGGTCACCCTGACCTGCCTTTTGCTTGTCCAGATCCCAAAAAGGTCCTTGACCTCCATGCTGTTACCAGTCTTCTCAATGTACCTGCCAAGGAAGGTGAGCACATACACCACAGGGATATGGGGGTTGTACAGGTGAATGGTTACCACCCAGTTCCATTGCGTTGGCAAAGTAAACAAAGGCTCCGCAGTGAGGATCAACAGCGGCACCTGGCTTCCTCTCCCTTTGAAGGTGTTCAGGAGTTTGATGCATCCACAACATTTTTAACCATAACATCGAAGTATCCGCCACTGAGGAAATCCTACAGGCAGACAATGTCCGCGGCTTCAAAATCACAGCACTCAAAAAGGACCCGCTTCACAAAAAAGGTGTGGTCCATGGGAACCCCTTGGTCCGGAGTCTTCACTGTCACCCTGACAGTATTGCGCATCCCTTGGGCTGGAGTCCGGGCACTTGCAGCAGGCATAGCTCAAAACATTGTGTTGTTACTATAGAGGCATTAGGGCAATTCCAGTACAGCTCAAACAGTGTCTTGGTCACTGCCGCCACCCTCAATCCGCCGTTGTCGACTAAGATCTTCGCACTCGTCCCTGGGAGCAGTATCAAGACTTCTGCCCTGCCAGGTAAGCAGTCTGATAATTTAGCAACAGTGAAGTTGAGAGGAGTGGTGGTCAGGGAGAGACAAAGAATGGAGGAAACAAAAATGGAGCCAAACACAATAAGGTGGAGGTTAAGCAGTTACAGGGAGAAAAAAAGCAACAAGTACTCACCACAAAACTTTAATGATTACTTAAAACTGCAGCAACAGAACACAAAATCTACCATTGCAAGTTCGACTGTAGAAATTGCATTGTGGTACAAGGTTTAAAAAAAACTCTGGTTTTCCTTGTGAGAGTTCTTGTTCTAGGCCTTCCTACAACTAATTGTAGCTCTGCCTGGTCTAGGAACATGCATTCAAATCAGCACTTCAAGGTTCCCAGGAGATGTTGGATTCAAGAATATCTCCAGCTATTGTTCTGGTTCCTCTAGGTTAGCCAAAGTAGGGACAGACTGAGAGAGACTACCCTGAATGGTCTTCCACATACCAAATTATTTCCATGGTCTACATATTGCTGGAGTTGAGCCTAGATCCCATACTAGGGAAACAAATATTGGGCAAACATCCTCTTCGTTTCTTTTTAAAACTGAGGGGTATTAGCGACTTTGAATGAAATGTGACCCATGTGCTACCTGTGTTCCCATGCCATTTAAAAGCTCTGGAACTTGTACTTTTTGCATTTAAACAACATACAAGCAGAGGGATATATGAGTCTGCATTAGTCAATGTAGGATATTCTATTTGCAAAACCATTTGGGGAATGCCAGAATTAGATTTGCTCTCTGCTCAAATCTTCTGCAACATCATGCGTTACCAGGAATTGAAGGAAATACATGTAAACACATCCAAGAAAAGGAAGGGCTGGACACGCATCCAAAGTTCTCTAATGGCAAGATGAATAGGTCAATTACCAGATAACTCAACATTGGAAATATCTTGAACTGCCTTAGTGTAGATCTTCCATTCATGGGAATAGACTGTTAGATATAGTCAAGAGCTTCTGCAACAGAGTTGTCCAACCAGTTAAATGTTGTGTAGTGTCACATCGTGGTTTAGGTACCAAAGGGCAACCTGATAGTCTCTTTTTCAAGACACTGAGAATGGGTTCCATTTTATCTGTCGACACATGGGATAGTCATCGTGTTTTCTGTCCAGAGACAAGCCAATTTTCTATGCTTCAAAGCAGAAACATTTTTTGTGACTAACCATAACACTATATCCCAGTTATTCACATGCCAGGAGGATTTCTGTGCTCCAACTGTTCAGCCTATTTGTCTTGAAGAGGAACACCCCACATGGGAAGGGACGTTGCCATTGCCAGTATCAATGGAGGATATCTGCAGGGAAACCTCACTGAGGACGTTGTGTTCAGCAAGCTAACAGTTAAAACCTAGTGCAGAGACTTGTTCCATTCCCACTCACAGATAATGAATACAAACAAAAGGGCTACCACAAAGGTTTTTGTCAAGAACAGCAAAATGATGTCAAATAATTGGAAGGCTTCAAAGGATTCTATTACCACATACTTAGTAAATACGAAGTTGAAAATCAAAAATCTTTATTACTATTCCTTTGTGACAAAATAACATTTTATACAAACAAGCCACCTATCACTTTAAACATGAAAAATTGAAGACGGGTTGCTACAAAATACAGTTCAACATTCTAATGCAATTACAAAGCATCAAGTCACAAATGTGAATTTATGCATCTTACATTTCCTGTGAAAATAAACAAATTATCAAGTTTAAAAATATAAGATTTACTCAGCGACATTTATTACTCTTCATAAAATATCCCAAAAAGCATTTCTTCTCACCTATTCAATTTGGTACTAATATGGAATGGACTACGGGTTGAAGAAGCAGTGAAAGACTTTTAAAAAATAACTGTGCAAGATACAAGTGAAACACTGAATGCATTACGGATGAGATTTGGATGCAAATAGGAAAACTGTTGCACCATCACCATGCAAGTTTCCAAACTGCTTTATTCTGCATGCATTCCCAACCACTTCTAGGAACTGAGGCTTATCCAAATGAACATTTTCATTTCTATACAGTATTCTTCGAAACCTCCCCAGAATAGATTTTTTTAAAAATAAACTTTATATATTGTTTGAAAGCCTCAAATTTCAGGGCCCAGGATTTACATGAATGAGAGGTAAATTGCATACCAGTACTCCATTCTCAGAATGCAGTAACAGTAAATTATGAAAAAGTTAATTGTTCCCATTTGGTGTAATAGACCTCATCCAAATTTAATCATGCCAAGGAACAGGAAATTCACAGGGACCAGAGTGGTACAACAGGATTCTCCTATCCACAGAACAGCAGCATGTCATGTACACAGCATTTCACCCCTACTCAATTAGAGCAATGGTCATAGAGGCAGCTATGTAACCATAGCTACAAGAACAGAAATTACAATAGGCAACCTGACAGATTTTCACTTCTCTATTTCACCATAACCATAGACCCATGCTGGAAGGGAGAACGGTGGAAAATACAACATATGGAGGCCAACTCATCCTCCCGAGTCACTGGTCCAAAGCTAGAGCACCAGATACAATGCCTGTATGACTGGAGGCCAGATAACCAGTTTCATCTTTTCACACAAGGAAATAATTTTGAACCCATTGGTACGTTTTCCCTTCAGTCAGGTGAGGCTTCCATTTTTACTCGCTTACAAACAGTTTACAGAGTTATGTACTGATTCACTGGGTAATATATCTGGGTAAAACATGGCATAGCAAAATAAGGAAGTTTGTGCAACAATGTCAATGGAAGGCTGCGTCCTGACTGTCCTAAGTTCTACAGCATATACTTGTCAAAGAAAAACACAATGCAAACAAAAGGAACTGTGTGCAAACCAAAAGTTTAGATGCTAATGGATTTTATGGAATTTCTTAGCAATGGGAAAACAGACAAAGCTGGTTTTATATTTTTGCTTCCTCCTCCCAACTAATCTAACCTCTTAAGAGCTTCTTCCCAGTATAAGTAAGCTTCTCAATCTGCTTAGGCTATTAAAGAGAGGTTCAGGAATTTCAGCCAGTGAGCTAGAAAAATATCAAAGCTTTCAGAATTAACTAGTAGGAATTAGTCCACAAAGAGATTTGGAAACATCTTCGCCTTTTTAAGAAACTCAAGGGCCAAGTTTATTGCAAGCATCTCCATCTCATTGTCTACCTTTCCTCATGATAAAATAATTACACAGCTTTCCTGCAGCAAATAAAGCAATAAGCTGTTTTTTTTTTTTGAGGTCTTGACAAACAAATCATTACATCCATGGTACCAGTCAACGAACAATGCAAAACTAGTGTCTAGTGCTCGATTATTACATACAGTTGCAATGTTCAATTGAGACAAAAAGTTACTGCAATGGTGCCCTAGGAATTACATGAAACAAGAGCGGAGAAGCCAACTAAGGAGATTGAAGGGTACTGTGTAGGGAAATCTCAGTAGTGGATTGCAACATGCTAACACAATTACACACGTGACAACCATCACTGAATTTGTTAGTTAATTCACCATCCTTATATTTTTAAGATCCTTTATGATGAGTGGCTGGTCTATGTCACGGGTCTGATAGGATTCTTGCATCGGCCACTGGCCATTACTTTATTGATCCCCTTCAAACCAGAGATTTTTTTTTTTTACCCTTTCTGGAAGAGCTGGCAACACAAATACCATTAAGCTATTGGCAATAAGTATGCATAAAAAGATACCATTTCATTTTAGCGGTGACTGAGGAAATTTCCTACATGAAATTCAGATTTTAATCCCAATTTTCACATATACTGCTGAGCATATGGTTACTCTGAAAAACAATTCATAACTACAGGCCTCAAAAATACTACAAACTGTTGAATTTTCAGATTTTTCTCTTCCAGATAGATCTCAACATTAGAAGAGGAAAAAAGCTGGTCCAAAGAGGAAATGTTTTTAAATTCATGGTGAGGAAAAAAAAAAGGCACCAACCCAAGTCTCTTTACAGCCAGATATTACCAACTTTCAAGCTGAATGGCATATCTTACATTTCACAAAGGACAAGGATAAAGTTATTTACTGGTCAAAATTTGTACTGGCAGGATGATGGATCTGTACATGCGAATCTCTCACTCCACTAATTTAGCAGAGTAAGTTCAAGGCCACTTCACACCAACGCTACACTTGAAGGGTAAATTGGGTGTGAAGACCCAGACTCCAAAACAAAATGGAGTGAGACTTCCTCCTCTAGTAAGTCTATCGGACACACTTTCAAATGAATAAATGCAAACTCAAAAGTACCAGGTGAAATCAGACTTTCTCAACAGCATTTCCACTGCAAGTTTGGAAATTAGCACTTATACAGGATTGCACCGGTTTCAATTATGCACAAACGTTTCAAAATCTAAACTATTGGCAACTGGATGAAAAAGGTAGAGGGAGAAGAGAAGCAAAACAGATGTTATACATTGCAGGTCTTATTAAACAAAGCAGCCTATCATAGAAGCAAAATAATTGCTTATGGATTCACCATTCTGACCCCTAGCGTTGCTAGGTAACAGCTCCGAAATACTTTCAATACCCACAGATTTCTTTGCAAGAGGTAGATCAGAAATCAGAAGTGTAGAGTTTAAAATATAAAAGGTGCAAAACTACAAAAGAATATCAGCTGACAGAGTAATAAAGTTCCTGTTAATTTACATCAAATACATTTTCTCTGACTTCTGTCCTCTTGTCTAGTTAAACAAAAAGTGTTGTCAGACCAAAATTAATTCCTAGTTTCTATCCACAATAAATGTGACATCAGATGTAAAAATACTTGTTCCTTACTCTAACTCTTATCTTGTGCTCAGAGGCCAGACCTGAGCAAATCTGCATGTGAACCAATGTGCTTTGGATGTATTCAAACAATTTCAAAAATAGCTGTGAGGAGCCTTGAAGCCCAAATCGAACCAGGCCAGTGCAAGCTACAATGGATCCTACACATATCTCTTTTAAGAAAAGCTTTCTTCCACCAATCCTCTCCCCGCTCCCCACAAAAAAAACGACACCACATATCTTTGTTTACACCTATTGGCCAACTTCAGTTTTCATGCAATTCAACACATGACCCCACATTTACCATTCCATCTAAAATCTTTTACATCAGTTCAACAGCAGATTCAATCAACCACATTCAAGCTTTTGCCTTCTGGTTTCCTTTTCAAAAGTTCTTGCTAGGTCTTCTGTTTTTGGGGGGATGGGGGGGTGAGGAGCAAGGGAAAAGAGTTGAGGGTTGGGATGGAGGAAGAATATTTTTGAAAGGTACTACAAATTTAAGTTTAGTTAATTCTTTGTCAATGCCAGTGAAGCCCCAAAGTCCGAACAGATCAAAGTGAAGCCCCAAAGTCCCAATTTAATAGATCAAGATGTACTTATTTACATTTAGTTTCAATGGGAACTCCTTGAATTCCTGATTTTTGTTTTTGTTAAGATAGAGTGCTAATGGCATCAGTGCTACAGGCATGGAAATATCAAAGAGTCTGAAACTAAAGAAAATTACCATAATACAACACTGGACTATTGACCATTTCTAACCATTAACCTAATGCCAACATTCAATTATAAGGAGAAAGATCTTTAAATCAGTATCCCCAATATCATCAGCATTCACTGTTTAAACTAAAAAAAAATTAAATATCAAGAAATGATTAACATTGTTACATTCTATCTGTAACTTGACTATTCAATTGATCTGATGGCAAGATTGCCCATTTAGAAACAAAACTCAATATAAATGTCTTTCAGTCTGAACTGGATGAAGACACTGGCAGCAGTACCACAATGTTAACATGCTCAAGGACTTTTTAAAAAAATCAACCAAGTGCCAAACAGTCTCCCTAATAGTACTCAAAGAGCCCACCCCTGACAAAGGTACTATCTAAATTTATAAAAAAAGGCATGTTCACAGGCCAAATGCAAGTAACTATATCTGAACTAACACTGGCATTCCTTCGACTCAACAAACATTCAAATCACTCCAAAGCAGCTTCTTCCTGGTCCATTATTGCAAAACGGAGATATCAATCTCTGCTATGTTCGGAATATCAATACAAAGAAACGACATGGATCCAAGTGTCTGTCTGTGATAGACATTTCTAACATTTGTGCTCTAAATTTTGAAATCAGAATCACAAGTGGAAGTACCAAAAAGTCTGCCATTAGTTATGAGAATCCATAGGTTTAGAACTCATGGCTGCTTTTCACTGTAGGCCAAACCATAAAAGGTTGAGCAGCAAAGGTAATGCTATAGAAATCGTACTATAGAAATAGCAATGGGGCAGAGTTTTAGCTAGGAATGTCAAAAATAGTGTATAAAACAATACCAGATGTGCCTGAAGTAGCTTTTATATTTCGAACAATTTAAAGCAGCCAGAGCCTGAGAAATTTGGAATTATTTCACATCTAATGAGTGCCTTGCAACATAAGGAAGGCAGTTATTTTTTCCCTAATCACTTACCTACATTCAAGTCATGTCAATGTCAACTACATGGTGTTAGTCATGTTCAAGCTATAGTTCAAAATAAAATGTATTATTTTAGCAAATTCTGACCACTTTTTTGGCCGACTGTGTCCCTTATATCACTTTTCTGACTTGTAAACTATGATACATCATCTCATAGAATTAAACAAGAGAGTTTTGCAAGCTAAAAAGGAAATTAATGCAGTTAATAAATACTTTTACCATTCAATTTCTGATACAGAACTTTGAAGATGGTCCTTGGATTGAGAGGTCTACTGTCAAATATCACAACTTGGAAGTACTTTACATTTTGCTGGACAAAGATTAGGAACAGATGTAGAATACAAGGAAATTAAATAAACCCAGGAACCTTTGAGGGTTCACAATTTCTACAATATAGTTTAGAGTATTCCAAACCACAAAAACTAGATTGCTCTGCAACGAATTGACAAACGTTTTAAACTAGGTGTTCATTTTGTCAGCAACACCTACCAATTCATGCAACGAGAAAGCACACACGGACTGAAAAAGGGTCATATCTAAAAAAAAAAAGATGGACATAGAATGGTTGATGTGAAAGCCAGCATAATAACCATGTTTTGTGAAGAACTTCTTTTCAATTTAAAAAAAAAACTATTTCACAAAAATCTTTGCATCTGATTCTTTAAGATATATTAAACTGTAGCTGCTGATAAAAATGCAAAATTCAATGTATATTTTCAAGTTCAGTCTCAGATACCGCTCCATTGAAGAGTTGAAATACCGTACTGTGGTCACCAAGTAAATGGATTTTTGTGTGCACTGTAACATAAAAAAGGTTAGCTAGGCACCCTGTAATAACTTTTGTTTAAATGAGGAATGATTTGGTCCTCTAATCAAAAAATCACTCGTGTCTTCCACCCGTACCCAAACATAGTGCAAGGCCATGTTCACACGCAGTGGCATGAATACTTTACTATAAATACAAATAAAATAGATCCTTTTATTATGAGGAATCTTTCATCACAACTAGGCATTCATTTTAGGCATAGGTAACCACTGCATACTGTACATGGGTGGAACTTCCAACTCAAAGCCTCAGCCATTGGTAAGCTTAACTGACTTTTTCTCCTCTAGTGCAGAATGCATAGAAATGATAAAAGATAATTAATTTGCACAGCCAAAAAGCCACCCCCTTCATCATCAATGCAGGCTTTGACTGAATGGGTTGTGTTGCTGCTGAAATATATTCGTTCCAAACAGTTCCACTACTGTCCTCCATTATATGCGTAATCTGCCTTGTTGTGCATGATCAGCTTGCTGTCCACAAAGTAAAAACTGTCAGACCGTGTATCATAAGGATTGTCCACCATCTCCTGAACTGCAGAGAGAGAGAGAGAGAGAGAGAGAGAATCCACAAATTAGCATTCTAATAAAAGCTCACTGAAAATATTAAAGCTTCAAACTAAAATAACGTTTTGAACCTAAAATTTTAGACGGCACATCAATCATTTAGAACCATAGTTTACAAAAGGAAGCCATTATGCCCCTCCATGTCTGTACTGACTCTTTGCTAGAGAAACCCAAAAGTAATTCCACTGCCGTACTCTCTCCCCATTGCCACATTTAAAAAGAAAAGCCTTCTACTCGCTCATGCTCCCTGATGGATTTCCTTGATCATTCACTCTAAATCTACTCAACCAATGAAAGGTCTATCGTGCTTTGCTATTAGTCTACCAAAGTACTGGCATACCAGTAGAACTATTGGAGCCTTTATTTTCACCTTTGAGATCACAGGTCATTTTCAATTTGCAGTCAAGTTTTTTTTCAGGAAATTCTCTGAATGACCCTAGTGGCGTAAAAATTTGTAGAAAGTAAATTTTGCAGGTGGTAGATATTCTAAAACCCATGATGAGCATTCAGTCCTTGGAGTTATTTCATAAGCGCAATCGACAAATGACTATTAGGCCTATAAGACTTGTTCCTTACACAGGCTATTGTTACGACCTCTGAGACCGTTAACGTCAAAACACGAGATATGAACTCCCAGATCAATTTAAGGACAAGATTTCATGTTTTAAGACTTTTATAACAACTAAACTAAAAATCACCATTAACTAAATAGAACTTTGTAAGTAGCTAATACTCCAAAATTCAGAGAAAGGTACTTTTTTCACTTGTTAAAACATTTGAAAACCTCACACCACATTTACACGTTGCACAGTCCTCCATGAAGCGAAATCTTTGCAGCCAGAAGTCCCAAACTCCTCCTAGTTGTAATGAGTTGGATCTCCCAGACCTTCTCAAAGTCAATGTCTGTCAGGTGTTGTAACCTTGCATTCTCTGCTTTTTAAAAGGGTCTTTGAACTGGGTTCCTTGTTGTCCTGATAACCAAGATTCCTGTCTTTGCTTTAAGTACAGTTGATGTGAGGTCACATGACTTCTCTGATTCCATCTTACACCGCATTAAAAATCTCAGTTTTTAAAACCTAACCATACTACAAAGTCCAGCATTCATAACACTCTGTACAACCTTCCCCCATCAAGCAATTTTATCATTACAGTTACCAACCACAGGCAAAAATTCCAACAGAAATTTTGTGCACCATGACACAGCCACTTTGACCAGATAACCTACATAAAAAATAGGAGCAAGAGTAGGCCATTCAGCCCCTCTTTTCTGCCCCACCATTCAGTAAGATCATGGCTGATCTGTTCCAGGCCTCAACTCCTCTTTCGGGCCTGCTCCACATAACCCTCAACTCCCCGAGATTTCAAAAATCTATCTACCTCCTCCTTGAATACATTTAGTGACCTAGCCTCCACAACTCTCTGAGGTAGAGAATTCCAGAGATTCACCACCCTCAGAGAAGAAATTCCTTCGCATCTCAGTTTTAAATGTGTGCCCCCTTATTCTGTAACTATGTCCCCTAGTTCGAGATTCCCCCCACTAGTGGAAACATTTTCTCAACATCTACCCTGTCAAGCCCCCTTAAAATCTTATATGTTTCAATAAGATCACCTCTCATTCTTCTAAACTCCAATGAATAAAGGCCTAACCTGTTCAGCCGTTCTTGATAAGACAACCCCTTCATCCCAGGAATCAGCCTAGTGAACGTTTTCTGAACTGCCTCCAATGCTACTTTATCCTTCTTTAAATATGGGGACCAAAACTGTACGCAGTACTCCAGGTGTGGCCTCACCCACACCCTGTACAGTTGTAACAAGACTTCCCTATTTTTAAATTCTAACCCTCTAGCAATAAAGGCCAAAATTCCATTTGCCTTCCTAATTACTTGCTGCACCTGCATGCTAACTTCTTGTATTTTAATTATAGGTCCTCTCCTATAATTCCAATAGATAACACAACACTCCTCATTCATTCAACCTGTACATACATCAGCATTGCACCAAACAAGTGAAAAAACTTGAAGTAGGGCTCTGAAGACACAAATGTTGAACTAAGCTTGGCAAGCAACAGTGCCAATCAACTTCCAAAGTTCTGGGCTAAAGTCAATAACGTTTCATTGAATAATTCAAGTTATTTTGGTTGACAGAAAAGAGACAAATACTAACTGCAATCCCTGCTGAAATTGGGATGTCAAGTTTTGGGTTTTTTGACTATTTAACCAGGAGAAAGTTCAGATAATTTATATTAAAATATAGCTCTTTAAGTTAATCTCAGCTCAGCTGAGGGTAAATTCACTTTTGGGATTGAAGATTCAAATTCAAAAACAACTTATATTTATACTTAAATTCAGAGCTTAAATTCAGAGAATGAGGAATTACTCCCAACAGAAGCATTTAACCAGGATGGCACTTTCCCACATATCTGATCAGTTTGAGACCATGTAATTTGTTAACACATCTCAGAAAGGAAACTGGATGTAATATTTTGGGGTGGCTTCATTCGTGGTAAATCTACTAAGTGGTGTTGTTTAGGAAGCTCACACCTTTGTGGAGGGAGGAAAGTCGGTACGATTTGTAGTTCGACTGGCCAATTCCCAAGTACAGTAAGCTGGTCAAGCTTTTGGGCTTCCTGACCAGCTAAGAGTGCACAGGGAAGAAAAAAAATCAGAATCTGCTGAGAGCAGATAATGAAATGAGAACTCTGTTGTGATTAGTGCTGACCAGATACAGAATAATTACTGATCAGAAAAGTTTACTTAACTGTGATATTTAGTTATGTTAGGCTTTACAAAATAGATTAAAATTCACTGCAAGCATTACTCCTTTTGCATATTTGTTGAATAAATCATTGATTAATTTTTTGATTAATATTTGGTCTTGTCTTAAAAACAGGGTATCTCAGATCGTCTTTTGGAAGATAGGCAAAATGAAAATGGGAACACATGCGAGATTACAGTATTCAGTTCAGATAAGGAGTTTTCGTATTTATAATTCCAGATAACACTATCACATGGCTCAATATTGGGTGGAAGAGGTAAACTTCTGATCGTAAGGGACATGGGAACTGCTTACAAGAGAGATCAGTGATGCTAAACCCAAGCTACTATCTAATGCAGATCCAAAATTTCTAACATGGGGAAAATCGAAATAGCATATACTGTCCTGGGAGGCACTGCAGGAATTTTGATTGAAGTAAACATGGCCAAATGCTAGACACGCAGGATGCTGTGAAATAATTTTGCCTTTGGTGCCTTAGGGACACCCTCCTTCCGTACTTTTGTAGCACAACATGGCTCCGGAGTCTGGATAGTGTGCAGCTTGTGAATGCAGCTTATGGAAGATTACAGGAGTTACCCACCATCAAAACCTCCACTGACTACGAACACTCAGCAACATCTGTGACTAGTATAACTCGTCATCCCCCTCATATCCTTTTGGAAAAAGGCGTGTTTGAAATTTCAGTGTCTACCTGAACATTAATTTGCTGTTTTATCTTTGTTTTGCCTAAAGCTCTATCAATTCTAAAGACTATCCTACATCCTCACAAAAAATAGAACACAAGTAATCTCAGGTTACGAAAAGTAGTCAAAGATACTTAGACATAAAAATGTCATTGTGAAATAAAAGCCAAATTTGAGGTTGATTAAAATAATTGAGAATCATTTTTCTTATCAAAAAGCTTAAGAGTATGGTTATCATGTTTCACTTGAATATCAATTGGTTGTGTTTTTGAGAGACACAGTATAAGATTAATTAACATCGCACACGTAGGATGTTTCTGCAAACTTACTTCAATAAAAATGCAACAAAACCTCACTTATTGAGTTGCCCTCATCAGGCAGCAGGTGATGGGGAGCTGGGGCAATGGGTGAGAGGAGACAAGAAGACAACTCATTTTAAGGTTTTCCCACTCTATGGGTCCAGATTAAAAAACTGTATGTAACTATGATTTGTTTATTCAACATCAAATTTGATGAAGGTCCCTTACCAACTTCAATGAAAATCATACAAAACAAAAAGCTAGCTACCTTGATGGATCATCCATTTTTTTTTCATTGAATAGCTAGCTTACACAATCAGGAAACTCCCAGCTATGATCCCTGGACTATATGGAGATAGTTAATCGCAGCTCACCTGATGGTAGGGACTAAGGAGGAGGAAGTCACAAGTGTTTCTTGCTCATTGCTATCCAGAGACTCAAATGGAACTGCATAAGTGAGCATCAAGTGAGGACAGGATTGGGCTATGAGATTCCCTTAAGGTTCAGGTATCCTTCCAGTCACTGCCCATCATGAAGGCTCACACCTGAAGAATGGCCACTTAGGCAAAATACTGGCTGACATTCACAATATGTGGAACTGTTCATCAACAGGGAGTCAACACCTTCAGGAGAGGAAAGAATTGCCAAGGAAAAAAATAAGGTCGCAAATTCATATTCAGGTACATCACACTTATATCTGATGCACTGAATATCTTGGAATACCAGTTTTCAAAGGAGACCCAGAGTATGCAGAGTTTTACCAGCTGCAAGAGTTTAATAATACAGCACTACATTTAGAGAATTGACAAAAACATTCTCTTTCAAAAGAAATTCAACAGAAAATGTGCATAGTGCTGAGCAAGCCCATTTTCAAAAGGATCAGTGCGAGACGAATTTCAGGAAATTTGATGTTTTGTTAAAGTCTAGAAGAGTTACAAATTACTGATGGTCACAACTTGGAATTTCCTGCTTCAAAAAAATGACTTTTTTTGGTGTGTTTTTTTAAACATAATGACCATTCATTTGAATAGTATCCAGAAATTCATGAAGTAAACCTGCTTAAACTGCAACATCTCCAATAGCAGAGCTTATAAAAGCTAGAAATACATACTGATGTCTTCAGAAAGTTGAGGAAATTCATATATGTGCTCGCATGTGTTTCTGCTGTTGGGAATACAGAATCCAAAGTCAAAATCGAAGCTTTTCAGCAGCCGCTCCCTGAAGTAATGTCTTTCAATCATCCTGAAGTTACTTACAGGCTTGTCTCCAACTGTAAATTCTACCCTGTGGGGAAAAAAAGGAAAAGGACAAAAAGGTCAAAAAGAAAGAAGAGCACAGTGGAATGCTAAAACGGAACGACGATTGCACTTTTAAACCAAGTTATACAATTATATTGTTCTTATCACAGATGAGATATTCTTCCATACATTTGTCCATGTATTGTAAACATTGCTAGGACTAATCACATTGCCTGATAATTAAGTTTCAATACCATGCACTGCAGTAATTAAAAAGGTGCCAAAACATTCGCCCTTATTTGTGTCAATTGTATTTATCTCAGAAAGTAACAAAATTCAAATGTTACAATGGAAAAGAACTGATCATCTTGAAATCATAGGCTTTAAGTATACAGGACTGCTTAGTACCTGCTGTTCGAATCTGGTGCACAAAAGCACCTTCATACAGGTATTCTAACTACTGGATGAAATCATAGAATGGTTACAGCACAGAAGGAGGCCATTTGGCCTACCATGCCCATGCCGGCTCTCTGCAAGAACAACTCACCTAGTCCCACTCCCCTACCTTTTCCCCGTAGCCCTGCAAATTTTTTCTCTTCAGCTAACTATCCAGTTCTCTTTTGAAGGCCTTGTTTGAATCTGCCTCCACCATACTCTCAGGCAGTGCATTCCCGATCCTAACCACTCGTTACGTAAAAAAGTTTTCCCTCATGTTGCCGTTGGTTCTTTTGCCATTTACCTTGTATCATTGTCCTCTGGTTCTCAACCCTTGTGTCAATGGGAACAGTTTCTCGCTATCTGCTCTGTCGCGATGCCAATCAACATCTCTATCAAATCTCCTCTTAATCTTCTCTTCTCCAAGGAGAACAGACCCAGCTTCTCCAACCTACCCACGTAACTGAAGTTCCTCTTCCCTGGAACCATTCTCATGAACCTTTAGAGCACAGAAGGTGGTTGCGAAATACGTAACCGATCTACAGTATGAAGTCATTGTGGGCCTCTCATCATTGTCAATTGTCCAATGTCCCATTAGTGACTACATTCCTTAGGGAAGGAGTAGGGCGGGTAAGTACAGGAATGGAATGGGAGATTAACAGGATCTCTAATCAAGTTGAATTGGAAGTGATATGTCTGGAGTTGGGATACTGGAACAGAATTGATCCTCTATGGAGCCTCAGCATTGTGGCTGTTGTTGACTGATTTGGCCAGTAGCCCAAATAATCACTATAACCAACATATTCAGCATACCCTAATTTAGTGCCTTAGATGTTTACTCGTTGTACACTGCTGATCCTATGATGCACAATGTTTACTGCACTGCTAAGCACTGCCTAGAACTTTATAAAGAGCTAGTCAAACAGCTGTTCAAAATGTCTTCTCCAATGTGCTGTTCAGAATCCATCAGATCTTGCTGGACTACATTAAACAATAGCAGGTTCTGATGAAAAGTCATCGACTTGAAATGTTAACTATTTCTCTCTCCACAGATGCTGCCAGACCTGAATATTTCCAGAGTTTCCTGTTTTTATTTCAGATTTCCAACATCTGCAACATTTTGTTTTTGCAGGTCTCTCCATCCTTTGCCAGAACCCACCCACTACTCCAGAATCATAGTGGAGAGCAAGAATACCAACAGACTTCTTATTTCCACTAATAACCTTCTCCTTGTCTCCCTCCAAGGAGCACATGGTTTGCTCTGTCACTTAAGATTAAGACCATCAGTTCAGCTGCCTTTCATGCTTCCCCTTCTCCTTGCCCACTCAGACAAACCACCTCCCCAGATTTGCCCCTGCCCTAGTTCTGAACCCACATCTCTCTGCAGCTTCTCTCCTATCTTCCACAATGTCCACGAGGTCACCTCCTGCTTCCCTGACTCCATTCCCACTAAACTGCTCACCATCATCTTCCCTTCCTTGCTGCCCAGGCTATCTGACATTGTAAATAAATTCTTCTCCTCAGGTACTATCATCTTCCTTTTCACCATCAACTCAAAATATACACCCCTGACCCCTCTGTCTATGCAAACTACCAGCCCATTTCCAATCTCTCATTACTGTTCAAAGTCCGTGAAGGCGTTTGTCGCCTACCAAATCTGTGGTATCGTCCACAACATTGGGTCAGTCTCCAAATCTACACTTATGACACTACATCTTCTAACAGATCTCGAGATCCAAAGCCTCTCTGTTGTCAGACTGTTTGTCTGATATCCAATCTTGGATGAGCCACAATTTTCTCCAGTTAAACACTGAGATGACCAAAACTATCATTCTTGTCCCCCCCATCACAAATGCTTTACCCTTAACACCAATTCCATCTGCTTCCCTGACCTCTCTCTCAGACGAAACCAGACTGTTTACAGCCTCTGTATCCTACCGCCCTACACAACCTCAAGTTGAGCTTCTGATCCTGCATCTTCTCCATCACAAAGATTGCCTATTTCCATAACAAATGCCCACCTCAGCGCATCTGCAGCTGAAACCCTCATCTATTCCTTTGTCACCTCCTGATTCGACTAGTCAGTCTCCCATTCTCCACACTCCATAAACTTCAACTCATTCAAAGCTCTGCTGCACAAATCCTATGCCATACTAAGTAATACTCATCCATAACCTCCAACGATCTACACTGAAGTGTTGGCGGACTAGGAGCCAAATTTTAAAATTTGCAGGATGTTTAAATCCCTTCATGGCTCTGTTCCCCCCCCCCCCCCTATTTCTGTAACCTCCTTCAGCCTTATAAACCACTCTTTTGAACTCTCCAACCTATGACCACTTGTGCATGGCTCCTCTCTTTGCCCCAGCAGTGGTAGTTGTGTCTGCAGCCACCTAGGCTCCACACTCTCAAATTCCCTCCCTAAACTTCTCCACTTTCTTATCCTCCTCCAAAATCCTCTAATTCCTACCGCTTTAAACAAGGCATTGGTCGCTCTGCCTAATATTTTCTTCCTAGGTTTGGTGTCCATTTTTTCATTAAACCCCTCACTTTGTTTTTTTTTTATGTTAATAGCGGTATATAAATGCAAATTATTGTTCAAAAACCCTGGAAGGTATTTTTATCATGAATGAGAAGAATTTGGAACATGAAGGGAGGAGTCGGCATACGTACACTTTGCAAGCAAAAGCATTTGCTCTGTTTTAAAAAAATTTTTTTTAGATGACATTGTTCAAAGTTTAATTGTGTGTCAAGGAAATCTGAATTTACTTCAACAGTGCAAAGAACATTGATTTCCAATCAGCACAAGATGCTATGCATGACTAGCACATTATTCCATAAACCTGTCATCCCCAGACACACAGTATTAGAGAGGACTTTACTTACAACATTTTTCCACATATACAGCAGGCCCATTGTTGTGTAGAACAAGAATGTTTGATTAGATAAGAAAAACACAAAAATTTTAATAGTCTTGGCAGCTTTACATATGTCTTTCTAAAGTACTCATGAAAAAGCCTTACAATGGGTTTAATACATCCTACATATAATTTTTTAAAAATCCAATCATATTAATTGTCCTTCATCTTTATCATATTCCCAAACTTAGTTGCTCATCCTCCCTGAACCCCCTTGCTTTCAAGTAAAACTAGCAGTTTTAGGAAAATAAAATGTGTTTTATCAGAGGTTTTATAGCTCAAAGGGAGACTTTTTGGGCAAGCACGAAAACTGTGTTACAGAAATCTAAAAGTAACCTCACAGCTCTACTCTCCCCACACTCCTGTATCATTATCTATTTCAAATGTTTGGGCATGGGTGAGAGCACGGGGAAGAGGGCACAAGCAGGGCGAGGTGGGAAGAGGGGAAAGCATGAGCCGGGTTTGGGGGGGGTGGGGGAGTAAGGAGATGGACAACCGTGGCGGGGTGGGGGGAGGAGAAATGGAGCGGTGGGGGGGGGGGGGGGGGGAGGAGGAGAGAGAAGGAACAGAGTGACTGTGGTGACCCACCTACCATTAATACTTGTACATGCTCAAACAAGTAAGTGTTCTTCACATTTTTAAACAAAAGTTTGGTACCCTAAACTGCAAATCAGATGTGGGGTGTTCATTTGATGCTTTGGCCAGGACCGCTATCTCTGTGGGAGGATCTGCCTTTCAGCCCCAATCAGTCCGACCCTTACTTTGACTACCGTTTTTCTGTCTATATGTTTATAGAGGACTTTTGGGTTTCCTTTGGTGTTGGCTGCAGGTCTGTTCTCAGGCTCTCCCTTTGTCCCCCTTGTTCCCTTTCCTCAATCTCCTGTGCATTCTATATTTAGCCTGGCATTTGTCAATAACACCAGTATTCCTAGCCAGAATGGAATGGAAATGATTGGGTAAATCACCTGCCAATCATGCCTGAATTGGTGTAAGTGACTGGGATTAATTTTACATTACTATCTTCCACTTAGTGCATTTTGCTGGAGATATCTTTACCATGGAATTCTGTACCCCAGAGAGCTGTGGATGTTCAATCGATGAGTATATTCACGTCTGGGATTGACAGATTTTTGGATACTGTGGGAATTAAGGGATGTGAGAATAGGTGGGGGAGGGTGTCGTTGATGTAGACATTTAGCCATAATCTTATTAAATGATGGAACAGGTTCGAGGGGCTGCATGGCCTACTCCGGCTCCTGTTTCTTACATTCATCTTAAATCACCTACCTTTTATTGGAAGACGTTGCTACAGTTTTGACTAAGTTCTGTTTGCTGCAGTTCGTTGAGGCTCTTTTTAAATAGACTTGTAAATAGACTTCTTTTGCTTTGCTAAGTAAATACACTTTGGTCACAAAATTGGGCTCCATAACCCCTCTGATGCTGGTGCTACAGAAGCCCCAGGGTCAGCAAATGGCACACGCAGCGCTGTGGGCACAGTCTGCGCAGTGCCCCATTCAGGGCAGGGCACAAGTACAGGTGGCTGACTATTCCCTGGAAATGCTCGGATCGCGACGCCAACTGTTCCAGCTGATTTGACCATGATTGTGCTAACCATTCATAGCTGAAAATGCATTCAGCTGCATGAGGGACCCTCCCCTATCCCACTCGCACTATTTAAAAAGCCAGCCATCCAAATGGTAGGTGTGGTGCTTTTGATTTAATATTGCTATAGGAAAGTTTGTGGAAGTACTGTGACTTGTTTTTGGAGGGATGTTGGTAGCAAAGCATCCACTCCAGGAGGGCAGAGGATTTGGTTACTTGTCCACACCAAGTCTGCACGGGGTACAGGGGCGGTTGTTGCAGTACTTCTGGGTCTACAGAACAGACAAATGGAACAGAGACTGCAGAGAGGGGAAGCTCTGAACAGAGAGAGGCAGAGGAGGGCTCTGCACAGAATGCTGGACCCACTACATGTTTTCAGAGAGCACTTCTCATACCTCCACCTCAGCTAGCAGCAATGCCTGAGGTGACTCAGATTCACCAAAGAGGTGGTCACAGAACTGTGCCACCTCTTTTAACACGACCTGCTGCCATACAGCAGGGCAAGGACAGCGCTGCCAGTGGCCATCCAGGTCACCATCACTTTAAATCTATGCAATTCGATCCTTCCAGGTGGGAGCGGGCGATACAACAAACATCTTCCAGTATGCCATCCATCACTGCATCCAGAAGGTGACAAAGGCCCTAAATGCAAGGAGAGGTGAGTTCATCATTTTTCTCTCTAAGCGGAGAGAAGCAGGATGAGCTGGCATGTGACAGGATTCCCAATGGTGCAGGAAGCCTTCAACTATGTGCATGTGGTTCTTCAGGCCCCACATTTAAACGAGAAGAGGTAGAGGAACCATAAGGGCTACCAATTCATTAATGTGCAGTTGCTGTGAGATCATGGCGACCATGCACAAACCGTTACATTGGCGAACGCCCGCTATCCTGGTAGCGGCCATGATGCCTTCACTCTGAGGCAGTCTGCCTTTCGTACTGTGTTCTGTGGCTGCTCGGAAAAAAGTAATGTCTCCTTACACGTGGCTGATGACCTCCCTTTGCAACCCGACCGAGCAAGGACAATGGGTGTACAATGAAAGCTATGGTGCCACTTGTAACATCATGGAGCAGACCATCAACATGTTTGAAAAGCAGCTCCAATGCCTGGACAGCTTGTGGGGAGCCCTAAAGTACTCTCTGGAGCATGTATCAAAGTTCATGGTGGTCTGTCATGTCCTCATCAAGATGGCTATCATGAAGGGACAACTATTGCCACTAGCCATCCGGAGGTCACCTCAGGAGGAAGACGCAGGGAGGAAGGAGCAACCCCTTCATTCCAAACTGGCTGTTTGGGAGTACCTACTCAAACTCAACTTCCCTTAGAAGAGTATCCCTTCACCCCAGCTTGTGTGAAAGTGAGTATCATTTAATCCCTTCATCCTCTTGAGCCTTGCATCTGCCAAAGTAGGATGTAGCGTCAGGATGAGAGCGATCTACACCCCAGAGGCGGGCATAGGGACAAGGGATGCAAAATGTCTGTCAGCAGCGTGTCATAGTGGTCCTGAAAAAAAGCCTCCTTTCATAATTGAATCTCGTAAGATTCTTGGGAAGGCAACACAGGCAGGAAGCATCTGTGTGCCCCTATCAGTGGCATCTGCACTGCCAGCAGCCTGTGTTGGGATTGATGCCGTGCGGGGTCGAACACCTCCCTTCCCTTTGTCGACAGGAGAAGAAAGCACATAACCACAAGGAGCAGGCCATTGCTGAGTGCCCTATTGCCGATGGAGGAGACGGCCATGGAGTCTGGCGGACTGCAGGGTGGAAGGAGCGTTGCGGACGAGAGACAGGGGCACCCTCCCAAGATAGTAAGCAAGCACAAAGCTACAACTGCAACGATGGAGCCATGCTGCTCATCTGGCATCTGGTGCACATAGGGGTCTGCAATATAAGGGTGCCTGCAATGGAGGGATGGCAGGCCCTGAGCCTGACAGGTCTTTGTTCTGTTGCGCAGGTCAAGCTGTGCCAAATCAGACACCAGTGGAAACTGCTGTGGATCCTACCACCTTTGAGGTGGAGAAGGAGCCTCAGAGGGTCCATTAGCACCTTATACTCCTCCATCCTCTGCCAGCACAGATACATGCACCTTGGTGGGTTTGAGTGCGAGCGTAAATCTGGGCACAGAATCTGGTGAGCACAGCACACACGTGCCCGAGCAACTGACGGTGGCGATGACAACCCAGGCCTCAGAGTCAGAGGACTGTGGGAAGCCAAGCCCATGCTGAGCCCCAGACACATGATATGCCTCTGGTTCTGGCAGCAACAGGGGACATGCTGGAGCTGCAGCGAGAGGTGCAGCAACATCTGGCAGAGATGAGGAGTCCATCCAAGCCTTGACAACATCTCTGACCGGTGCATGAGTGGCCTCCTCCATTGAGAGATTGGTGGATCTGATGGAAAGCCACATTCAGCAGAGCACTCAGTATTTGCTGGATATTCATGCAGACTCCATACCCTCCTGATCATGCAATAGTGGCAAATTGAGCAGGGGACAGGGGACTTCCAGGTCCTGTCCTCTCAGGTCAGCAGAAGTCTGCCTTGATAGGCCTGGAGGAGTGTATGTCTCTGGCAGCTGAAGGCTCCTCACAGGGTGTGACCCTAGTGTAAGTAGCAGCTCCTCTGCCAGTGTCGCCAGTACATCCAACATCCCAGCCAAACGAAGGCGATACTGCTTCTTTACAGGAGGCCCACAGCATGCCAGAGCTTTCCAGGCCCAAGGCATCCCCAGGATCAATGGCCTGCGCAAATGGTAGCTCGCATTGTCCCATGTCATGCATTGCATCTGTCGTCTGCATCTATGTGTGGGTTCCTCACAGGCGTCAGTAGCCATATCCTCAGTGGGTAGCCCTAGTCTCCAAGGATCCATCCCTGAAGGATGGGGGAAGCCAGAAAAGTTCAGCAACCTGGGACTGCTTCAAAATGTAGACAGCGTGGCAACTTCCTGGGAAGTGTGAGCAGATCAGCAGGATTTGTTTACAGTGGTTGCACACCAGTTGTACATTGAAGCAGTGGAAGCCCTTCCTGTTGATGAAAGCCACTGGCTGGTGTTCCACAACCTTGATGGCCAGATGTGTGCAGTCGATGACCCCCTGCACCTTGGGGAATCCAGCGATGGCCCCGACACCAGCGTCCCTCTCTGCTAGGGAGTTGAGATCCGTGTGGAAGCGCGCATAATCTCTGGGCCCCCTGAACAGGGCACTGGTGACCTTCTTGATGCACCAATGTGCCACAGTGTCCCCTGTGGATCCCTGGAATGATCCGGCGGCATCCAAGATCAGGGCCACTGGATTGGCCCCAGTTCCCTGGGGCACAGTCATTATGCATCATTGCATACAGGTCAGTGTCTGCCTCCCTGGAGAGCCATTGCCTTTGTTGGCACTGCCTGTCAGAAATCCGCACCTGCACACTCTTTCTGCAGAGTACCCTTTCCGTGCTGGCCACCTCCCTCTCTCTCCTCTTCGTCCTTCTGCTGCGTCCAGAGGCGGCTTAGGTCCCTCCTGTGGTATGTAGTCCGTTGTTGTGCCTGTGAAGGAGCCTGGCCCTCCCTCCTGCTCAGGTGAGCCTAGTCTTCAACAGGGTCACCGAAGCATGGGTGAATGAGGCCCAAGATAAGTGGCCTCTCCCTTAAAGGCAGTCTTCCCCAGCCAGGAACCCCTCTTGATGCCCACACTTATGCTCCTTGCCCAGGTGTCACTTGCCCGTTGCCCTCTTGAATTGGACCCCGTGCAGCGCAGTCAACCTTCCCCTCACTCTTGAGGCATTAAGCTCAGCCCTCCCTTCAAGGATCTTCCAGGCCCTCGATACTTTTGATAGTCTCCCCTTCGAGGCAGGCATGATCTGCTGCCTTGACGTTGCCTCCTTGAAGGATGCGAGACTCTGAAACCCCACGAGACCCTTGCACCGTTTATAAAATTGCATCAGACACACAAAATTGCTTTCAATTGGCCCTTTAACTAGCTTAATTAACTGTCCGCTGTGTCGCCATCGGACCTCCGCCCTCCACGTTTGCCGCCATGGACAAAACTGGGGTGGGACATCACAACGACGAACAGGAAGTCCCAATTTATGTCCCCCCATGCCTCCATACCCGTCCACATCATTCTCTTAAAATTTAGCCCATAGAGTCATTTACTGCACAGAAAGAGGCTATTTGGCCCATTGATTTTATCCTGCTCTTCCTATAGCAATCCAGAGTCCGATTTTCCCATTCTATCCTCGTAGCCCTGCAAGTTTATTTCCCTCAAGTGCCCATCCAATTTCCTTTTGAAATCAATCATCTTTGCTCCCACCACCCTTGTAGACAGTGAGTTCCAAGAATTTACCACTCACTGCATAAAAAAGTTTCTTCCTCACAGCCCCCTACATCTCTTGCCCAAAACCTTAAATCTGTGTCCCCTAGTCCTTGTACTATTGGCTAATGGGTACAGTTTTTCCTTGTCTACCTTATTTAAACCTGTCATAATCCTGTACACCTCTATCCAATCTCCCCTTAATCTCCTTTGCTCCAAGGAGAACAACCCCAGCTTCTTCAACCTAACCTTATAGCTAAAATCCCTCATCCCTAAAACCATTCTGGTAAATCTCTCTGCACCCTCTCAAGGGCCCTCACATCCTGCCAAAAGTGTTATGGCCAGAACAAAACGAAAAAAATAGAATGAGAGTGAACTAGCCAGTAACATAAAAACAGATTGTAAGAGCTTTTATAGGTATATTGAAAGGAAGAAAGTAGCTAAAGTAAACGTTGGTCCCTTGGAAGCAGAGACAGGAGAAATTATCATGGCAGAGGCACTGAACAAGTATTTTGTGTGTGCCTTCACAGTAGAAGACACAAGTTCCATACCAGAAACAGACAGTAACCTAGGGGCTAAAAAGTGAGGAAATTAAGGAAATTGATATCAGCAGAGAAAAAGTATTGGAGAAACTTAAGGGACTAAAATATGACAAGTCTCCAGGACCTGATGGCCTACATCTTAGGGTTCTAAAAGAGATAGCTGCAGAGATAGTGGATGCGCTGGCTAGGATTTTCCAAAATTCCTTAGATTCGGGAATGGTCCCAGCAGATTAGAAGTTGGTAAATGTTATACCACTTTTCAAGAAAGGAGGTAGAGAGAGAGCGGGGAACTACAGGCCAGTTAGCCTATCAGTCGTTGAGAAAATGCTAGAATCTATTATAAAGGAAGTCTTAACAATGCACTTAGAAAAGCACAGTATGTTTAGAACAAGTCAATATGGTTTTAGTAAAGGGAAATCCTGTTTGACAAATTTATTAGAATGTTTTGAGGATGTAACTAGTAGGGTAGATAAAGGGGAACCAATAGATGTAGTACACCTGGATTTCCAAAAGGCATTCAATAAGGTGCCACACAAAAGGTTAATTGGCAAGATAAGGGTTCATGGAGTTGGAACTAATATATTAGTTTAGGGCGGCACAGTGGCGCAGTGGTTAGCACCGCAGCCTCACAGCTCCAGTGACCCGGGTTCAATTCTGGGTACTGCCTGTGTGGAGTTTGCAAGTTCTCCCTGTGTCTGGGTGGGTTTCCTCTGGGTGCTCCGGTTTCCTCCCACAAGCCAAAAGACTTGCAGGTTGGTAGGTAAATTGGCCATTATAAATTGCCACTAGTATAGGTAGGTGGTAGGGAAGTATAGGGACAGGTGGGGATGTTTGGTAGGAATATGGGATTAGTGTAGGATTAGAATAATTGGGTGGTTGATGGTCGGCACAGACTCGGTGGGCCGAAGGGCCAGTTTCAGTGCTGTATCTCTAAACTAAACTAAACTAAAATTAACATGGAGAGATGATTGGTTAACAGATAGGAAGCAACGAGTAGACATAAACGGGGGATTTTCAAGTTGGCAGGCAGTGAACAGTGGAGTGCCGCAAGGATCAGTGCTGGGGCCTTAGCTATTTAGAATCTATTGTTACGACCAAGGCGGAAGGAGTGCACTGTTCATATCACCAACTCACTGTCCAAAACGAAACCAAAAACAATGTCACAAGAGTCAAGCCTCCTGACCCCTATAAATCTTGACATGTCACTTCTTTGTAAACATCTTTCCCCAAGTCAAAAAACATCTGCTGGGTAATTATCTGAAGACAGGTGACTTCCAGTAAGGACTTGTTTTTAGCACTCCTTGATTCTTCCAGTAACTGTTGTTTACAAGCTCAGTCCATAAGACCTTCTAATGACGTTTTTTAAAAAAAACAGTTCCAACATCTATGGAATCTTTTTTCAGTTTTAACACAATTCCTCATAATTTAACAAAAAAAAGGAAGCACTCATAACACTATATTAATGACTTAGATAACACAGACAGAGAGTAATGTATCTAGGTTTGCTTATGATACAAAGGTAAGTGGAAAGATAAGCTGTGGGGAGGACACAGAGAGGCTGCAAAGAGATATAGACAGGTTAAGTGAGTGGACGAGATGGCAGATGGAATATAATGTAGGGAAGTGTGAAGTTATGTACTTTGGTCATAAGAATAGAAAAGCAGAATTTTTTAAAGTTGTGAAACTTGTAAGTGTTGACGTTCGAAGAGACTTGGGTGTGCTTGTACAAGGAACGCAGAAAGTTAACACGCAGGTACAGCAAGCAATTAGGAAGGCAAATGGCACGTTGGCCTTTATTGCAAGCGGATAGGAGTTCAGGAATAAGGAAGTATGGCTACAATTGTACAGGGTTTTGTTAAGACCACATCTGGAATACTGTGTGCAGTTTTGGTCTCCACAATTAAGAAAGGATATACTTGCATTGGAGGCAGTACAGCAAACGTTCACTAGACTGGTCCCTGGGATGAGGGCGTTTTCCGATGATGCGTGACTAAGTAAACTGGGCCTGTATTCTCTGGGGTTTAGAAGAATGAGAGGTGATCTCACTGAAACATATGAGATTCTAAAGGAGCTGGATAGGGTAGACAGAGAGATTATTTCTGCTGGTTGGGGAATCTAAAACACAGGGGCACAGCCTCAGGATAAGGGGCCGATCATTTAGAACTGAGATGAGGAGAAATTACTTCACTCAAAGGGTTGAGAATCTTTGGAATTTTCTACCCCATAGGATTATAGATGCTCCACTGATGAATACATTTAAGGCTGGGATAGACAGATTTTTGGTCTCTCAGGGAATCAAGGGGTATGGCGAGCAAGCGGGAAAGTAGAGTTGAATCCTAAGATCAGCCATGATCGTTTTGAATGGCGGAGCAGGCTCGATGGACCATATGATCGACTCCTGCTCCTATTTCTTGTGTTCTTGTAATACTCTAGTTGTGGCCTAACCAGAGCTTTATAAAGATTCAGCATAACTTCCTGCTTTTGTGCTCAATACCTCTATTTAAGAAGCCCAAGATCCCATATACTTTGCAAACGACTCATTATGTTCTGCCACCTTCAAAGACCTATACACCCT
Organism: Heterodontus francisci; assembly: GCF_036365525.1. NCBI lineage: Eukaryota > Metazoa > Chordata > Chondrichthyes > Heterodontiformes > Heterodontidae > Heterodontus > Heterodontus francisci. Next base: position 49,294,059 of record NC_090393.1, read on the forward strand.
CAGGTCCCTCTGTCCCTACATACTCTTTAGAATTGTGCCATTAAGTCTATATTGCCTCCCCGTAGCTCTTCTGCTAAAATGCATCACCTCACACTTCTTTGTATTAAATTCCATTTGCCACTTGCCATTCTGCTAGCCCATTTACGTCCTGTTGCAGTCGATTTGTATCATCCTCACTGTCTTCCAATCATCCAAGTTTGGTAAATTTTGAAATTTTACTCTGTATTGCAATATCTAAGTCATTATATATATCCAAAAAATCAGTGGTCATAACACTGAACTTAGCAGAACACCACACTGTCTATCATCCTCCAGTCTGACAAATAACCAACAACCAACTTTAATACAACAAAACATTCCAAAGCTCTTCACAAGAACATTATAAAACAAAGTATGACACTGAGCCACAAAAGGATGATCAAAAAGCTTGGTCAAAGAGGTAGGTTTTAAGGAGTGCATGTGCATATATCTTTGAAGGTATGTCACGTTCACAAGAAGTGCAGTGATGAAAATACAGAACTCGAACCGAAGAGTTATATAATTTGACTTCTCGTTTTAAAAAGTGGTCAATGTGCTGCAAAATGGCTGCTGAGAGTCAGGCTGATTGGGCCTGTATATTCAAACTGTCTCACTATTCGTTAAGAACAAAAGTATACATTTCAAGTTAAGAGGTGTCAATTACACTCATTCCTGAACCCATCAAGAGACATTTCTGAATTAAATGGGTTCTTCTGAAACAATTAAGGTATGAAGTAGCCACATCCTGGTCCATTGTTGGTCAGAACAGGGAGGGGGCACTGTGTCTCCAAACAGAGGGAGCATGCAAGAGACTGTTTACCTTACAAAGTAGCTCTCTGGAGAAAGAGAGCGAGCGTGCGAGCGAGAGCGCCAAGAGTCAAGAGATCCAGCAAAAACCAAAAGGAGCCCTGCTGCGAATTCTACTCTTCAACTCTGTGTAGCAGAGGACTAAAAAGGACCACCAACTCCAGACTGAGGTCTTAACTACCAGAAAAATCTATAAACGACACAGGCCTGGAACTTCAAAAAGAGAAACTGTCCTCCAAGAAGATTCAACAGATTTACTGTGAACCCCAAACACCGAGCTCACTTTAACCCACTTACCTTTTTCCTCTCGTGTGCGCTGGTTGGGGAATCTAAAACACAGGGGCACAGTCTCGTGTGTGCGTGTGCATGCAGGTGAATGCGTATGTGGGTGCTGTTGTGACCATTTCGGGAATGAATATTGTTCAATAAATAGTTAATCTTCTGTTTTAAACCTACAAGAAAATCTGTCACTATCTGTTTATTTGACAAATAAAACACAAGGCACTAAAACCTAGAAACAAAAAGCTTGCTGTGGTCAGCTGGTAGGCGAACAGTGGGAACCACCCACACCCCCTTATCACCAGGCTGTAATAATTTGGGGACTCATCCAGGATCTGAACCACCAGGTAAGCAAAAGATTTGATAACAGGAAGAAAATTGACTTCTAAAATTGTGGAAAACTAAGCAAACAGATTTTCTTGTATTCTTTTTTTTCCCTCTAGGGTGTTAGAAACAAAAGAGGTGGCCATACTTAAAGCTGAAGAATTTGTAGAGCACGGAGACATATCCCATAAGAAGTTAAATAAATTAAGTATTGAAAATTTAAAAAGCTTAGCTGTCCAGGTGGCAGTCACTTTCAAACAAAAAGCAAAGAAACCCTAAACAGTGAGTCTAGCTAAGCTATTTAAACGTACTCCTGAGCCAAAGAAGAACGCATGTAATCTGAAACAGAAAGGATAGCCCTAGCTGGAATTCAGAAGGAAAGGCAAGAGGGGGCAGCTGAGGCGCGGGGCGACGCAGCTGAGGCGCGGGGAGACGCAGCTGAGGCGCGGGGAGACGCAGCTGAGGCGCGGGGAGACGCAGCTGAGGCGCGGGGAGACGCAGCTGAGGCGCGGGGAGACGCAGCTGAGGCGCGAGGAAATACAATTGCAGAAGGAAGGAGAGGAAGCAGCAAGAAAGTTCGAGTTAGAAAAGCGCCAAGCCCAAGGTGAGCATGCTACCAGTTTCTCAAACTTTATCCCCAATTTGGAACAAACTTTGATGTATTCAGGCACTCACAGTTAGTGCCAAAATTTAATGAAGAGGAGGCCGAGTCATATTTCATCTCCTCTGAGAAAATAGTTACCAGGTTAAAATGGCCGGAAGAATTTTGGACTCTCCTCTGACAGGGCAACTTCAAGGGTAGGACTCGTGAAGCTTTTTCTGTGTTATCAGAAGAGAATTCCTCTGACTATGCACAAACTAAAACTGCAATTCTAAATGCTTATGAGTTAGTACCTGAAGTATATCGACAGAAATTCAGACACACTAGGAAAAGTTCCACACAGACTTACGTTGAATTTGAAAGAATTCAACATATGGCTTTCAATTTCTGGATATGATCGCTCAAGCTAGAACCCACATATGAAAATTTGAGAGAAATATTGTTGCTGAAAGAATTTAAAAATAGCATCCCAGTTAATATAAGAACCCATATTGAAGAGCAAAGAGTTACAAGGGTAAGAGAAGCAGCAGAAATGGCTGATGACTATGAGTTAATACACAGACCCCTAACTCAGAATAAATTTGGATCTAGTAACTCTTACAGGCTAGGGAGAGATAGAAGGGTTGCAGATAAAGCAGAAATGGGCTCGAGTGAAAAGTAGGGAAGGAAACCCAGATCGGTCTCCAACTTTTAAAAGAAGGAACCAAGATGATAAACCAGTACGCGTATGCCCGATATATTTCCAGTGTAGAAAATCTGGGCATGTCAAGGCAGATTGTTGGTATCCAAAAACCAACAGGGGGTGCTGCAGTCAAGCCAGTGTCTGTAGCTATGAAGGTAGTGAGCATGTGCTCCAATATAACCCTGGATCAGAACACCTATCAGAATTTTTTTTTTTTTAACAGAAGAAAAAATGACTCCTTTTGTATCACAGGCACCAGGCTTAGAGATGACCATCCTCAGGGATACACTCACCCCCGCCCTCCCCCGGTTGTTTTCAACACTATACATAGCTAAGTTTATAGAAATGCCACTCGAATGCAGAACAAATACCACAGTAATGGTAAAAGGGCTTACTGGCAAATGCTTGAAGTTGAAGTTTACCTGCAGAGTATGTTGGTCACCAGGGTAATGATGGTTGGGGTCATTCCAAGCTTACCAATGCAGGGGTTCGACCTATTGCTGGGCTATGACTTGGCAGGAAGCACTGTATTGTACCCAGAGGGTCCAGAGCAGTCCATGGAGACTGGAGAAGCTGGGGGGAACAAACGAAATTCTGAAGAGAATTCTGCAGAGAGCTGAGGAAGTCCCAAAAATCCCACTGGGGGTGGAGGGCGCGATAGCCAGTAGAATTTAAAGAGGCCAAGAAGAAGCCAGAGGAATTTGAAGGAACGGAAATAAACACAGAAATTGAAGGGAAATCAAAAACCTTCTTTAAAGATTTAAATAGGGACAAGGAAAGCTCCCAAACAGGCAAACCAAGTGTGAGGGAGATGCCTCACCTAGCTGAAGTGTCAAAGGGGAGTACAGCAGAAGCTGGATAGCTATTTGCGAGCAGTAATGTTCCAGAGGACATGGGACAGACTGGGGAAAAACTACCCCCGAAGTAAAGGTAAAAGGAATGTAAAATGCATTAAGGTAAACAACCAAAGATTCTGACGGTTAGAGTAACAGGAGTTTATTTACACACAAAGTTCTGATGAAAGGTCACAGACCTGAAACATTAACTTTGCTTCTCTCTCTACAGATGTTGCCAGACCTGTTGAGTATTTTCAGCACTTTTTGTTTTTATTTCAGATTTCCAGCATCTGCAGTATTTTGCTTTTAGTTTATTTACACACGTCTTGCATCTATGGCTTCCACTTACACTCTACACGAGGTTCTGTACAGATTCTATTACATCATTTCCTGCGTTGATGTTCACCATCTATTTACATATTCTGCCCAGTAACAACCCTATGTTGGGTTACTATGTCTCCCCCACTCACCACCCCCCAAGTCTCTGACTTCTCTTTTCATTGATTGTTAACCACTGTGGTGATTTTACAAGTCTGCCGTAACATGTTCTTTCTTTTGAAGGGGTTTGAGGTTTTGACTCTTTTAGTTCCTCCTTCTGACTCTGCTGTGCTTGAGTAAAACTATTGGATGACTCAAGTTCTTCATTTGGGTTGTTTTCTGGGTTGATGGATGATTGCAGCATCACTGGTTCATCAAATCTTTGAGATGATTGGTCCTCCTGTATTTGCTGCTGCTTTGGCATCGCCACCAATGACCTTCTGTTTTTTCTCATCATTCCATGGTCAGTTTGGACAATGTATGATCAGAATATGGTGATTGTTTTATCACTTCTCCATACTGATTTTGGTCTCTAAACCAAACTGATTTCCCAGGTTGGATGCCTGACAAGTTACTCCTATGCTCAAAAAGATCCATACCTATCCATATCCATGGTCCAGATGGTGAAGAAAATGACATGAGTGCGTCCTTCGTCTCATGACAATTGGCAGCACGTGATACATCTCAGTATCATCTCTTCAATTTCTTTAGAAAAACCAGGCCACCATAATGAATTTCTTGCTCTGGCTCTACACTTTATTATTCCCAAATGTCCTTGGTTTAATCTCTCCAAGATCTCTAATCTCAATATTTTAGAAGAACATTACAGCGCAGTACAGGCCCTTCGGCCCTCGATGTTGCGCCGATCATCTGACCTACACTACCAATACTCCAGGGATAACTAATTTCTCATCACAGATCAATAAATCATCAACAATGCTTAGACAACTCTTCTGATCATAATACTGCCTTAGAACAGGGTTATGTGGCATATACGTTGGCCATCCATTCAAGCAATATTCCCTGATTGCCACACATATTTCATCTGCTTTCTGCACATTCCTGATTTCACTCAGTTTCTGAGCTGTAGCAGGTAAAGTTGTCATCGTCAAAGCAAAAACTTCTACTTCAAGGAAAATATCTCCTCCTTCAGGTCCTGTTGGTGAAATACATGATAAAGCGTCTGCTGTTTCCCTGGAACGTGTTCAGTTTTCAACTCAAATCTCATCAATCTTAATCTAAACCTCTATACTCTTGAAGGTAATTTCACAAGCTCCTTTGTGTTTAATAGAGTAACTAACGGTTTATGATCTGTTTCAATTTTGAATTGAAGAGCTAGGCCGTAAATCTGAAAATTTCTCACATGCCCAAGTTGCTGCCAATGCTTCCTTTTCTATTACAGCATATCTCTGCTCAGTTTGTTAACGAGCGAGAAGCAAAATATACAGGTCTGTGTCTCCCATCTCTCTGCACTTGAAATAGGACTGCTCCCAATCCCGTTGTTGACACATCCGCAGCTATGATGGCAGATAGCTTTGGGTCATAATGTACTAACACTTCTGATGATACTAGCATGTTCTTGATTTTCTCAAAGGATTCTTGTTGGTCTTCTTTCTAACACCCAACATAGTTGTTTTTCAGCAGCTGTCATAATGGCTTATTGATCATGGCTAAATTCAGTAATTTCCCTACTTGATTGACCATTCCCATAAACCGTTGAAGCTCTGTAATGTTTTTAGGCTCTGGGAAGTCCTCTTTCAGTTTTGTCTTTTGTGGATCTGCTTTAATACCAGACCCATCAATTGTATGTCCAAACAATTTTAGCATTGGCTGTAAAAAAACACATTTCTCTTCCAATGTGAGACCTGCTTCTTCCAATCTCTAGTACTGCTCGCAGTCTTGTATAGTGTTCCTTCTGATTGGTTCCATGAATTAATAGGCATCCATATGGCAGAAGATCCCATCTAATCCTTCCAGGATTCCCGGCATCGCCGTTTGAAAGATCTCTGGTGCTGACGTAATTCCAAATGGCAATCTGTTCAAACAGAATCTTCCAAATGGTGTTATAAATGTTAAGAGTTTAGATTCCTCATCCAATGGTAATTGCCAAAATCAATTCTTAGCATCCAATTTAGTGAAAATTGTGCTCTTCCCTAGCTTTGCCAAACTCTCATCTACTGATGACATTGGATGTATTTCTCTTTCCACTGCCTTATTCAGTTGCATGAGATCAACAGAAATTCAAATGGGCCCATTAGGTTTTTTCACTGGACCATACCAGAGCACCACCCTGTAGGTTTTGACACAGGTCAAGTGACTCCCTGTTTTCTCATCAATTCGATTTCATTTATAACTTCCTCCAGGAGTGAATGTGGAACTTTCCTAGGCGTGTACAAACACACTGGCTCTGCATCCTTTCTCAGTGAAGTGGAGTGCCATTTTTAACTTTCCTAATCCATTGAATAATTTAGGAACTTCAGCCCTAAGATTTCTAGGCTGCTTGCTCTTCTACTCCACATATTAGTTGTAGGTCTATACAAGCCTTTTCTGCTTAGGAGTAAACAACTTTAATTCTTGATTGCACATCAGGTCACAGGAATTTCTTTTCCCTGGTAACTCAAAATTGTTTTCAACTTTCCTATTACCTCAACTCGATGCCTCCAGTCCCATATAATTTTTTACCTGTTGGTTTGAGACAGTTCTTCTTCAGTCACGGTTCTGTTTCTGATAGTACTGAAACTGCTGCTCCAGTGTCCAGTATAAAATTAGTCTTTACATATACAACCTCTACATTGGGGAGACCAAGCGCAGACTGGGTGACCGCTTTGCGGAACATCTCTGCTCAGTCCGCAAGCAGGACCCGGAGCTTCCGGTTGCTTGCCATTTCAACACTCCCCCCTGCTCTCATGCTCACATCTCTGTCCTGGGATTGCTGCAGTGTTCCAGTGAACATCAACGCAAGCTCGAGGAACAGCATCTCATCTACCGATTAGGCACACTACAGCCTGCCGGACTGAACATTGAGTTCAATAATTTCACAGCATGACAGCCCCCCACTTTACTTTCATTTTTAGTTATTTTTTCTTCCTTTTTTTTACATTCCTTTTTACATTTTTTACAATCTTTTTTGCATTTATTTCATTTCATCTTAGTTTGTTCAGTTTGCGTACCCACTGTTTTTTTCAGGTTGTTTTTCTTCAGGTTTGCACTTGCTGCTGTTCAATATTCAGTATATTCACACCTAATCTGTACTAATGCTTTGTCTTTCAACACACCATTAACATATTGTTTGCCTTTGCTCCGTGACCTTTTGGTCAGCTATGTGGCCTGGTCCAATCTGCACCTTCTCCTTTGTTATCTCTTGCCCAACCCCCACCTCACTTGTTTATAATCTGTGACTTTTCTAATATTTGTCAGTTCCGAAGAAGGGTCACTGACCCGAAACGTTAACTCTGCTTCTCTTTCCACAGATGCTGCCAGACCTGCTGAGTGAATCCAGCATTTCTTGTTTTTGTTTCAGATTTCCAGCATCCGCAGTATTTTGCTTTTATTTTAGTGTTTAATTCACTGCCACTTCTCTTCCAGGAATGCCTACCTTGAAGAAGTTCTGCTCTTCTCTCCGACGGGATTTTCGTTTGTCTCTTTTACCTTGTTCACCTTCATTGCTTTCTATTTCCCTCCTGGTGTTTGATAAGGTATCTACCAAAACTCGTTTTCACAGCCACATCTCCTTCCTCAGTGACTGTCTCCGGCTCCGACTGATTCCACGTGGATTCCAACTGCAGTTTCACCCATCATGCTTTGAAACCACCCAGGATCACAGGTATCTCCGGGAAATACAACGTTCCTCGGACTGCTACTCTCGCCGCATCCTGAAATCCACACTCAGTGCTATGCGCCGCCATATGCACACACTGGACCTCTCTCTCCAGCAGCACCGTCTTACCTTATCTCAAATCTGTTCTACTCCGCAGTTTCATCTCATCTTACGTCTCATCCGACACATTAACAAAAATCTTTTTTTCTTCCTTTCAGGTGTTAAGGAACGCAAGCTCCAGCAGCTGATGGGGACTAATGCCCCTCCAGATCCTCTTTCCGCTTCACTTCCCTCTGACCCCACCCCTTCTGATCTGACCCCTTGCCGTGTATTCACTATACCCTCTGACCTCCCCCTCTCTGATGCTGAGCGTTCTGTACTCAGCAAAGGTCTCAGTTTTATCCCCTTACGCCCCCACCTCAATGAATTTCGCGCTCGGCATGACGTTGAGCTCTTCTTCCGTCGCCTCCGCCTCCTGGCTCACTTCTTCGACCAGGAGTCCTCCCCCCGACCAGCAGACCCATTCACCCGCCTCCAGCATTCTCCCTCTACCTGGACCCCTCCCCCTGGCCTCTTACCCGCTCTTGATCTCTTCATTGAAAACTGTCGGCGAGACATTGGTCGTCTCAATTTCTCTGCCCCCCTCACTCACTCTAACCTGTCCCCCTCTGAACTTGAGGCACTCCGTTCTCTCAGGTCTAACCCCGACATGGTCATCAAACCTGCAGACAAGGGTGGTGCTGTTGTTGTATGGCGTACCGATCTCTACCTTGCAGAAGCTCAACGCCAACTCACAGACACCTCTTCCTACCTCCCTCTGGACCATGACCCCACCACCGAACATCAAGCCACCGTCCAAAGGACTGTCACTGACCTCATCTCCTCTGGAGATCTTCCCTCTACAGCTTCCAACCTCATAGTCCCGCAACCCCGGACAGCACGCTTCTACCTCCTTCCCAAAATCCACAAACGGGACTGTCCCGGCAGACCCATTGTGTCAGCCTGCTCCTGCCCCACTGAACTTATTTCTTCCTATCTAGACTCAATCTTTTCTCCGCTGGTCCAGTCTCTTCCCACCTACATCCGTGACTCTTCTGACGCCCTACGTCATTTTGACAATTTCCAGTTTCCTGGTCCCAACCGCCTCCTCTTCACTATGGACGTCCAATCGCTCTACACCTCCATCCCCCACCAGGATGGTTTGAGGGCTCTCCGCTTCTTCCTGGAACAGAGGCCCAACCAGTCGCCATCCACCAACACCCTCCTCCGCCTGGCTGAACTTGTTCTCACATTGAACAACTTCTCCTTCAACTCCATGCATTTCCTTCAAGTAAAAGGTGTCGTTATGGGTACCCGCATGGGTCCTAGTTATGCCTGTCTTTTTGTGGGATATGTCGAGCATTCTTTGTTCCAGTCCTACTCAGGCCCCCTCCCCCAACTCTTTTTCCAGTACATTGATGACTGTATCGGTGCCGTTTCCTGCTCCCGCCCCGAACTAGAAAACTTCATCAACTTTGCTTCCAATTTCCACCCTTCTCTCACCTTTACATGGTCCATCTCTGACACTTCCCTTCCCTTCCTCGACTTCTCTGTCTCCATCTCTGGGGATAGGTTGTCTACCAATATCCATTATAAGCCCACTGATTCCCACAGCTACCTCGACTACACTTCTTCACACCCTACCTCCTGAAAGGACTCCATTCCATTCTCCCAGTTTCTCCGTCTCCGACGCATCTGCTCTGATGATGCTACCTTCCATGACGGTGCTTCTGATATGACCTCCTTTTTCCTCAACCGAGGATTTCCCCCCACTGTGGTTGACAGGGCCCTCAACAGTGTCCGACCCATTCCCCGCACCTCTATCCTCACCCCTTCCCCTCCCTCCCAGAACCGTGACAGGGTTCCCCTTGTCCTCACTTTTCATCCCACCAGCCTCCATATCCAAAGGATCATCCTCCGCCATTTTCGCCACCTCCAGTGTGATGCCACTACCAGTCGCATCTTCCCCTCCCTTCCCCTGTCAGCATTCCGAAGGGATCGTTCCCTCCGCGACACCCTGGTCCACTCCTCCATTACCCCCACCACCTCGTCCCCGTCCCAGGGCACCTTCCCTTGCAATCGCAGGAGGTGTAATACCTGCCCATTTACCTCCTCTCTCCTCACTATCCCAGGCCCCAAACACTCCTTTCAGGTGAAGCAGCGATTTACTTGTACTTCTTTCAATGTAGTATACTGTATTCGCTGCTCACAGTGTGGTCTCCTCTACATTGGGGAGACCAAGCGCAGACTGGGTGACCGCTTTGCGGAACATCTCCGCTCAGTCCGCAAGCAGGACCCTGAGCTTCCGGTTGCTTGCCATTTCAACACTCCCCCCTGCTCTCATGCTCACATCTCTGTCCTGGGATTGCTGCAGTGTTCCAGTGAACATCAACGCAAGCTCGAGGAACAGCATCTCATCTACCGATTAGGCACACTACAGCCTGCCGGACTGAACATTGAGTTCAATAATTTCACAGCATGACAGCCCCCCACTTTACTTTCATTTTTAGTCATTTTTAGTTATTTTTTCTTCCTTTTTTTTTTACATTCCTTTTTACATTTTTTACAACCTTTTTTTGCATTTATTTCATTTCATCTTCGTTTGTTCAGTTTGCTTACCCACTGTTTTTTTCAAGTTGTTTTTCTTCAGGTTTGCACTTGCTGCTGTTCAATATTCAGTATATTCACACCTAATCTGTACTAATGCTTTGTCTTTCAACACACCATTAACATATTGTTTGCCTTTGCTCCGTGACCTTTTGGTCAGCTATGTGGCCTGGTCCAATCTGCCCCTTCTCCTTTGTTATCTCTTGCCCAACCCCCACCTCACTTGTTTATAATCTGTGACTTTTCTAATATTTGTCAGTTCCGAAGAAGGGTCACTGACCCGAAACGTTAACTCTGCTTCTCTTTCCACAGATGCTGCCAGACCTGCTGAGTGAATCCAGCATTTCTTGTTTTTGTTCCAGATTTCCAGCATCCGCAGTATTTTGCTTTTATAAAATTAGTCTTGTTGCCTTCCACATAAAACTTCTGCCATCCAGCAACACTCATTTGTTCCTTGGATTTCCCCCCAAAAAAGGTATTTCAACACTTTGCACGTCCTGTACTTCATTAACTTTTTTATTCACTTTGGATTTCCTTTTAATATTTGCAGCACTCTTTTTTTTTTTTACTACGACACACTGCCTGGGCAGCTTTCCCGCTGGTGCCCCACTCAGGCCAGACCTACTGCAATTAGTTGCTGCTGCCTCTAGATGCTCTTCCTGCCTTTCCTGTCTTTGACCGCCATTTTTCCCTTTTGTTTTCTTAACATATTCAATGGAGTCTGCTACTTTCAAGATTGGACTCTCCCTCTCCCCTCGAACAATGAACCGGTTAAACTTTCTAACCTCTGCTTGCCTGCTCAACTGAACCGCTTTCGTGACTGTAAGCTGATCCCTCGATTGTAGATGAACCGAAAGGCCGTGGTCTACTACACCGAGCACAATCCTATAAATCATTGATAAATGAATCAAGGCTCTCCCCTTTCTGCTGGGTACGCTTATTAAACTTGGCGCGCTCCATGATGGCATTTTTCCTTAAAGTCAGTCTCGAGTGCCTTAACGACTTTATCATATGTAGCCTTCTCTTCATCTATGCTTTGAGTAATGAGGATGTCATTCGCACCTGCCCCTATTGCATACAATAGCATTTAGACCTGTACCTTGTCTGGTTTCTGCACAAGACTCGATACAGGAGGATGCCTTGCAATCTTCCAGACCCATTTTGACTATGCCTCGGCTTGTTTCAGTCCAACTAATTTTTCTAACTTCTCCAGTAAGAGCAAAGATTTTTCCATATTTTCTTCAGTTCACTGTTGCTACTACATAATATTCTCATAATATGGCACAGACTCGGTGGGCCGAAGGGCCTGTTTCAGTGCTGTATCTCTAAACTAAAACTAAATTCTGATAACTATTGAGGCTTAGTACAGAATATCTAAGAGTCTGACAGTTAGAGTAACATGAGTTTATTCACACATGTCGTGCAGCTATGGCTTCCACTTAAACCCTACAGGTTCTGCAGAGATTCTATGACATCACTTCCAGTGATGCTCACTATCTATTTAAATATTCTGCCCAGTAACACCCTATACTACAGGTGTCATGTGTGCAGTGGTGTGACCTTATACCCTCCTATTTTCTTTCTAAAACCAAAAAAACAAACACAAAAAATTAAATCCAAGGAATTTCACCTTTTTCACATTTTGGGGGAGGTGTCACGCTTGCAAGAAGTACAGCGATGAAAATACAGAACCCGAACTGAACAGTTATATAATTTGACTTCTCCTTTTAAAAAAGTGGACAATATGCTGTAAAATGGCCGAAGTAGCCACAACCTGGTCCATTGTTGGTCACAACAGGGAGGGGGCACTGTGTCTCCTAACAGAGGCAACATGAGAGATTTTAAAAAGTAGCTCTCCGCAGGGGGGGAGGGGGGCCGAGAGGGGGTGCCCAGAGGGGGTTGGGGGGGGGGGGGGAAAGAGAGGGAAGAGATCAAAATATCACGAAAGCCTGTCCAGCCGAGAGCTGAGATCCAGCAAAAACCAAAGAAGGAGCCCTGCTGCAAATTTTACCCTTCAACTTGGTGCAGCAGAGGACTGAAAATGACCACCACCTCCAGACTGAAGTCTCAACCACCAGAAAAATCTACAAACAACCCAGGCCTACAACTTTAAAAAGAGCAACTGTCCTTTGAGAAAATTTAACAGGTTTACTGTGAACCCTGCACACCTCCCTCATTTCAACCCACTCACTCTTTTCTTCTCTATCTATCTATGCTTGTGTGTGTACGTATGTATGTGCGCATTTGTGTATGTGGGTGCAGTTCTGTCCATTTCCGGAATGAATATTGTTCAATAAATAGTTAATCTTCTGCTTTCAACCTACAAGAAAACCCATCACTGTCTATTTGACAAAAACACAAGGGATTAAAAACCTAGTAACAAAAAATACTTGCTGCAGTAAGTTGGGAGGTGAACAGTGGGAACCATCCACACCCCTTCCCACTTGGCCGTAACAGGTGGTAGGACATTGTCACGCTCATGGGAAGTGCAGTGATGGAAGCATAAAAATAAACTGGAGAGTTATGAAAAAAAGAACAATTTAAAAAGACTGGTATACTTGCCTTCAACAAGATAGAGGACAAAGTCACATGACATCCACCTTCTCTCATACTGAAATACACATTCATGCCTGCTAGAACTAAAACTCATTAACCCTGTCTGGACTGAGATTGTAAACAGCTCATCACACATGGATGTCAGCTATCCACAAAAATAAGCTAAAACAAAGGCACTCGCAGACACCCCACCTCCAGCTACAATCACTGCAATAAAGTTTGAAAATACCTCAAGTTATCCAAATGGACTGCAATCCAAAGCCATTATACAGCCCCTCAGGAACTGAATCCTAAGCCGCATGGGCGAGACCAACACTTAATGAGTTTTACCTTTCCATCTTTAACTCCAGCACACGGCTAAAAGAAAGATAAATTCCAGCTAAGACAGTTGAACCCTGCTGAGTCGACATTGCAATCAACTGCAGAGAAATAAGAGAGTGACTCTTAAAAAACTCCTCCGCCTGTGAAAATTGAACTAAGAAATAACAACACTATCTTCAAACTGAAGTGTTGACTGCCAGAAGACTTCAACATCCCAGCAAATGCAAGAGACCCAGCAAACAGGCCTGCAACTCTAAAACTTATCTTCAAGAGGATCCTACAGGTTTTCCCCGAAAACAGCAGACTTTTACACCGTGAACTCTTAACGCTTCTTACCCATTACCTTCTATCTTTTCTTGAGTGTGCACATGAGACTGAATGCGTGCACGGGTGGTGCAATCATTTCTGGTAATTATTGTTCAATAAATAATCTTCTGTTTCAAACCTACAAGAAAACCTGTCACTGCGCTCATTTGGAAAACAAATCACAGGGGCTGAAACACTAGTTTAACAAATACACTATCTGCGGTCAGTTGGGAGGTGAAAAGTGGGAGCCAGTCACCTTATTTCCCACCTGCTCACAACAACACACAGAGAGTGGTTAGCAAAGCACATGGAATCTTGGGTTTCATAAACAGATATATTTAGTGCAAAAGCAGGTAAGTTATGCTGAAAGTTTATAAATCTCTGGTTAGGCCACAACTAGAGTATTGTGTCCAGTTCTCATCACCACACTTTAGGAAGGATGTGAACGCCCTTGACAGGGTGCAGAGGAGGTTGAACATAATGGTTCCAGGGTGAGGTATTTTAGCTACAAGGTTAGGTTGGAGAAGCTGGGATGGTTCTTTTTGAAGCAAAGGAGATTGAAGGGAGATTTGATAGAGGTGTACAGATTCTGACAGTTTGGATAAGATAAACAGAGAAAAACTGCTCCTATTAGCTGATGGTACAAGGACAAGGGAACTCAGATTTAAGGTTTTGGGCAAGTGATGCAGAGGGGACGTGAGGAAGAACTTCTTTATGAAATGAGTGGTAATGACCTAGAACTCGCTGCCTACGAGGGTGGTGGAGGCAGAGACAATCAATGATTTCAAAAAGGAAATTGGATGGACACTTGAAAGAAATAAACTTGCAGGACTATGGGGTATAGCGGGGTTATGAGACTGACCAGTTTGCTGTATGGAGAGCTGGCATAAGCTCAATGCGCCAAATGGTCTCCTTCTGTGCTGGAAATGACTGACTTTCACTGATATGTCTGCATGTCAGTGAAGGGAGCAGCTTTATCATGCAGGTTACACATATTCTGACATGTTCCTGAAACGTTAACTCTGCTTCTCTCTCCAAAGATGCTGCCTAACCTGCTGAGTATTTCCAGCACTTTGTTTTTATTTTACACATATTCTGTTAAGTTCTCTCAAGGATGTATTTTGTTATTTGAAAACAAAGGCACTTTGTTCCACATCTTTCAGAAATTTACAAAGTCATGCTAGAGAATGGTTTCCAGGGTTAGTCAGCAAGGCTATCATGCATGCAGTAAACTAGATTTACAACTGTCCGGCAGTATAACTCAACAATGAAAAAATACTCTTTGTGCATTTGCTTTACATACATTAAAGACAAAATTCTTCAAGCCTCACTCCCTTGCTGGAAATACAGCAGGATGAGGCTTCCAGTCACCAGCTTGACCTAATGTTGACCCTGCCCCAAATCCTTTCCTGCTCTGTTGGGGAGACAGTAAATTCAGCTTCTGTACTGTTACTGCATACCCTTACACCAACCCATTGTTCTAGGTCCACACCACCATATTGGTGTAGTATGTTTGTTTTATGCAGGCATCCATGAGGCTGGCCACAGGAAAAGCAGAACTCAGTCCCACTTCATTCAAACACATCAGGGAAGAAGATAGGCACAATAAGTACCTGCTCCTTCCAATCAGACCGTAGTCCTTGCAAAAAGGAGCAGAATCCCACTGGAATTGGAGCCCATCCCAAATTCTAGCCCTCCTACCCCAAATCCACCCCTATCTGAAATAAAAACAAGAAATGCTGGAAATACTCAGCAGGTCTGGCAGCATCTGTGGAAAGAGAAGCAAAGTTAACGTTTCGGGTCAGTGACCCTTCTTCGGAACTGGGAAATTCCACCCCTATCTAATTTGTTTTTGATTGTGATCTGATTTGTGTTCTTGTTCTGCCCAGGAATTTTAGGCCCAATATATTTATGCTGTATGTTGTATCGTAACTAAATTTGGAGGTGCAACCAAATATTTTACAATCAGGAACATGGAGGACCCCTAGATTCAGCAAAATGGCAATGACGAGGAATCCATGGCTATGACTTAGCAGCATGTTACCACTCCTGATTTTATCCCCTGAATTGTAAAACGATTGGGAGATATAAATGCTGATGATACTGGCCCACTTCATGAGGTCACACAGGATGATTTTTTTTTAAATTATGCGAAGTGGAGGGGGTGGGGGAGAATTGAATCAGAACATATTAGCCCCAAAAATCATGGGGAGGGGCTCAGAAGTCTTCAGATTTCTCAGGGGACATGAGGTGACAATGCTGTACAACAACAACAATGATTTCCTTGCCCATCTATGCACTCACTGCTAAGATGGCTGTCAGGAGAGGTGAATCAATATGGAACAAAATCTCAGGTGTTGCTAGGTCTTTTTTCCAGTCCCTGATGGTATCAAGCTGCAACGTTGCACACAAGACACAAAAAAGATGGTCATGACTCAATTTTAAGGTTGTTAAAAGTAATAAAGTTCATGACTCACGTTGCACCAACTGTCCTCAGTCTCAAGAAGGCAGGAGTGAACTGGTAACGAACAAAACGCCCAGAACTGGAATCCATTTCTCCATTCTCATCATCGTTGTCGTCTTCTAGCTCTGAAAGTGTAAGTTCAGCATTTATAGACAGCAATTCAACATTAACAGTACAATCATATTTTGGAACATTCTGCTACACATTTTGAACTGTTACTGTAGTTCTTTTCCCCCACCAAAAGAAGTTTTATAAATGGCTGCATTTTCTGCCAATGCAATCAGTAGGTGGCACAGTACTGACACATGGGCAAACGCAACCTCATCGACAAAAGCGTCACTGTGTGCTACGTCTCAGGCAGCTGCCAGCAATAAAGATGGCATTGCTCAATTTAACACAAAAAAATTGAACCCAAACCCCCTCACCCTCAATGGCCACGATCGCCACCTCCGCACCGCCCCCACCCCCCAAAAGTACCCTCCTGCTGTCGCCACCTCAATCACCGTATTTAGTTTCCCGCTCCCTCCCATCGCTTCATTATGCTCACCACTCCATCCTGCTGCAACCGACTGCTTGCCGCTCCATCCCGACCTTCTCTCACGCGCCCAACTTGTCGCCGTTCCCTCCCGCCACTCGCTCCCCACCTCGCTGCCAGGAGAAGCAGCAGGTTGGGGGTGGGTGAGGGGGGAGGGAGCGAGTGGGGTGCTAGTGGCGAGGCGGGAAGCGAGCGGCAGGATGGAGCGGGAACCAGTCGGGAGTGGTGAAATGGAGTAGTGAGCAGGCAGGCGCGGGAGAGAACGTCGGATGGAATGGGGAAGAGAACTGGCGATTGAGGCAGTGATTGCGGGAGGGAGTGGGGGAGAGAAGCGGCAATTGAAGCCACTTTCCAAAACTTGTGCTGGAGGCTGACATCTCTTTGCATGATGACGTATTCACACACTTGAGCGCATTGGTACTGGCAAGCTGGCAAATCTCTGGTGCATTTTGCTTGTGCACAAGTATGAATGCGTTCCGCACATATGCAGTTTAGACCACAGTGATGACGCCGGCGCTTGGCTGCGCTGTCAGGAGACACTCTGCTTATAAAAATGGATTCGTTTAGGATTATTATACAAGTAATTTTCCCCTTATGGATTCTCTCATTAGTTTACTAAGACATCCATCTACAATTGGAGTATGGTGCAAGAACTTAAAAAGATGTTTCGTGGGCATACATTCATGTCACACAAGTGCCAGGCAATGACCATCTCCAACAAGAGAGAATCCAACCATTTCCCCCTTGACATTCAATGGCATTACCATCGCTGAATTCCCCCACTGTCAACATCCAGGGTGGGGGGGGAGGGAAGGTTACCATTGACCAGAAATTGAACTTGACCAGCCATATAAGTACTGTGGCTACAAGAGCAGGTCAGAGGCTGGGAAATCTGCAGCGAGTAACTCACCTCCTGACTCCCCAATGCCTCTCCACCATCTACAAGGCATAAGTCAGGAGTGTGATAAAATAATCTTCACTTACCTAGATGAGTGTAGCGTCAACACTCAAGAAGCTTGACACCATCCAGGGCAAAGCAGCCCACTTGATTGGCACCACAACCACCACCTTCAACATTCACTCCCTTTACGACCGACATACAGTGGCAACAGTATGTACTATCTACAGCAGCAGTATGTGCTGCAGCAACTCACCAAGGCTCCTTCGATAGCACCTTCCAAACCCACGACCTCTACCACCTAGAAGGACAAGGACAGCAGATGCATGGGAACACCACCATCTGCAAGTTCCCCTCCAAGCCATACACCATCCTGACTTGGAACTATATTGGCGTCCCTTCATTTTCTTCCTATCAGCACTATGGGTGTACCTACACCTCATGGACTGCAGCATTTCACCACCACCTTCTCAAGGGCAATTAGGGATGGGCAATAGCTGGCCTAGCCAGTGATGCCCACATCCCAGGAAATTTTTTTTAAAAAGTTGCCCATCCAAAGTTGCCCTGACAAGGTAACGGTGGGCCTTTATCAGAAAATGATTGATTATACAACTAAGTGGCTCACTGAGCCACTTCAGAGGTCGTTAAAAATCAACCACATCATGTGCATTAGTGTTACAAGTAGGCTAGACTGGGTAGAGCTCCATTTCCTGAAATCGGGGTTTTATGATCATTTAATTCTGGTGGCAGCCTAGAAATTACCATGTTTACTAAATCTGATTTCACAATTTGATAAAGTGGGATTGAACTCATGACCTCTTCCCATAACCACTGCACTCTCATTCCAGAGACTCCACTACCTGCTACCCTCCAGTACCAACCCTTGTGGCCATTATCAGTATATAATCAGTATATTGAGATCAAATGTGTCTTTACTGGAAGTTCACGTGTCCTCTTCAGCAGAGGTTGCTGGTTAGCAATCAGGAGCTCCTCCACAATGCCACTCAAAACAAGGGATGCTCGATTAAATTGTAGTCCCTCTATCAGATACAGCTAAGATCAGCTCATTCAGTGCAAACTGCATGTTAAACTTGGGACACTCCTGATATTTATGGTTCAGTTACTCACTGAGGCATAGAGGGAGCCAAATAAAATACATTTTATGTGCTACAGTAAACTCCAACTTAATAGAAAATTTGAATACTGTACCAGTTTGCTCAAGCGTTTCCAAACAACCTATTATTACTGTCTTAAATCTTAATTACTATAAAAAGCTTCAAAAATCAAATTAAATTTGATGCACTAACTGAGCCAGTTTATCTCCAGAAATATATATTGTCTTTCAGGTAAATAATTGAAAAGCTCAGTAGCTATACAGAGACACACAACTGAGGCTTAGATTACAAAGCATTAGGCATGTAATCTCCTAATCCACAGTTGTGCGCCTCAGTTGGCCCTGGATATTTTAAACCAATTACAATTTTACAGTTTCCACAAAATATCTGTACATTCAACTGTAGTAAGCAGCTCAGTTTTTGTGATTATTGTAGGTTTTGACAAATAAAGTTTGGATCTCCACAGACCACAACTGAAAATAATCAGGCATTTCATAATAGTATTTATTAACCTTCAGAATACAGCAAGCAAATGTTATCACTTAATGGGACCCAGGAAGCAGTGGAAAATAAATATATGCCTTTCAAACTTAAAAAAAGTTAAAATTGAATATACTAAAAAGTAAAAGCGCAAGAGGACCGAGAGAAAAAGGAGACACGGCAAGCAGTTCTTTTACAATAGGTTTAACATAAAATACAGTAATACAATTACTTCTGGCATCCAAGTAGCTCCGTTATGGTATTAGTGTATACTTCACAGCCAATTGCTAAATGAATACTTTAAAAATTTCGCAGAAACCTAGAACTCACCAGACCTAGGTGTGCATTAAAGCTTAAAAGATGGATGGATATACTGAGCAAATAGTGAATAAAGCCATTGAACCACTGACCAAAGGCAGCAGTGTTAAACATACTTAATGGGTTATGTCAATGAAAGCCATCCAAAGTCAGCCTTATGGACTGCAGGAGCATTCTCCCAAGTGGCAACGTACCTGAGGCTGGTGGCTTGGCAATCTCAAACAAAACAGTCCCAGTTTCCATGTCTCGAATCTTAAATCGTGTAAAGTCAATGTTGTAAATGTTGTCTTCGGGTTTGCATAAGTAGGCTGAAAGAAAGTAATTTTTAAAGTCTTTTTTTAAAGCTATACTGATATAAAGAAAGCAGAAAAAATACATGAAACCATGTTGCACAAATGGAACCTCAATAAGTATTTTATTACCTAATGACTCAGCTGAAATGACTTTGATCATGGATGGCAAATTCTATGGCCTCTGCCAGCTGATCAGTTCTCATCGCCCCTCTCCCTCCAGATTGTCTGCTCACTTGTGAACGCACTTGGTATACATTAACTTACTGTGCATGATTGCATCGACATCAGGGCCATGGCAGAAATCTAGCTGAAGGGTGATGACACCTTCCACCTCCTTATATCACTCTCCACCCACCTTTCCCTTCCACGTCCCAACCCTACTTCCTTCTGTGCCCGCCGTGTGAAAGTAGTATTCTCCAATTCACTTTCAAATGCACTTCAAATTGATCTAGCCATCTGTTCACCATGACATTTCTGCAGCTACTGATTTGCTCAACAGCACCCTTACGTCCACTTCTGCCACAGTCCCCAATAAAACCATTACTCTCTCTCACCCCGGTCATTCCCCCAGTACAGATCGCATCTCCACTCCCTCAAGTCCATGGGACACCAACTTCAATGGATATGACAGACAACTAGTTTAGCCATTTACTGCCATATCTGGCTGGACCACGTAAAGCACTATCAGGTCCTGCTCTCGTCTGCTAAAATTGTTCATTATTCCAGGATCCTGGATTGCAAAGATAATCCCCGGGTTCTTTTCTCCACTGCAAACCATCTTCCTAAACCCCTCTTCCCTGTCTCCTCCACCCTCACCTCCAACAATAAGTGCAAGGAGCTCAGACTTCTTTGTCACTAAGATCGAGACCATCCTATAAGGAAAGGACGGGGGAGTGGGACTAGCTGAGTTTCTCTTGCAGAGAGCCGGCACAAACACAACGGGCCGAATTGGTTCCTCTGATGTTGTAACCATTCTATGTCTCTGTGATCCAATCAGCTGCCTCTGCCATATACCTCCCTCGCCCACGGGGCCAAACCTCTTCTAAAGCTCCCCGCTGCCCTAGCCCTGAACTTCCGTTCATTCTCTAGTTTCTCTCTGATCTCCCCTCAAGCCCTCTACAGGCTCAACTTGTCCAGGAGACCCACCTCCTCCTCTCTCGACCCTATCGCCACTAAACTGATCACCCACCTTCCCTTCCTGGTCCACAGTGTTAGCTGACATCAATGGTTCTCTCTCTTCAGGTACTTTCCCTCTCTCCTTAAATTGCCACCACCCCTCTCCTCAAAAAATCAACACGACCCAACATCCTTGCAAACTACGCCCCATCTCCGACCTCCCTTTCCTCTCCAAAGTCCTTGAACATGTTGCTGCCACTCAAATTCATACCTCTCTTTCCCGAAATTCCATGTTTGAATCCCTCCAATCAGGTTTCCACCCCTGCTATAGTACATGCTGCCACTCAACAGCATCATCAAAAAAAAGCATCACTTTTCACATGTACACTAACGAAACCTACCACTACCTCACCACCACTTCCCTCAACTCCTCAACTGTTGCTAAATTATTGAACTGCTTGTCCAATATCCAATACTGGATAAGGAGAAACTTTCTCCAATTAAATTCAAAGCCGTTGTCTTTGGACCCCACTACAAACTCTATTCCTTAGCCACTGACCCTATCCCTCTCCCCGACAACTGCGGCTAAACCAGACTGTTCACAACCTTGGTGTCATATTTGACCCTGAGATGAGCTTCCAACCACATATCCACACCATTACCAAAACCACCTATTTCCAGCCCCATAACATCGCCCGGCTCCACCCAAGCCTCAAGTCATCCGCCACTGAAAGCCTCATCCATGTCTTGGTTAGCTCTAGACTATTACAACATGCTCTTGGCCAACTTCCCATATTCTACTGTCCCTAAACTTGAGGTCATCCAAACCTCCGCTGCCCATGTCCTAATTCACACCAAGTCCCATTCACCAATCATCCCTGTGCTGACTGACCTACACTGGCTCCTGGTTAAGTAATACCTCAATTTTAAAATTCTCATCCTAGTTTGCAAATCCCTCCATTACCTTGCCTCTGTCTATCTCTGCCATCTCCTCCAGCCCCTAAACCCTCCAACATAGCTGCACTCATCTAATTCTGGCCTCTTGAGCATCCCCAATTTTAATTGCCTCACCATTGGTGGCCATGCCTTCAAGTTTCCTAAGCCTTAAGCTCTGGAATACCCTCCCTAAACCCTCCACCTCTCTCTCTCTCCTCCTTTAAAGATACTCCTTAAAACCTACTTCTTTGACCAAGCTTTTGGCCACTTGCCCTAACATCGCCGTATGTGACTTGGTGCCAAATTTTGCTTTATGACGCTCTTGTGGTGCACCTTAGGACGTTTTATTACGTTAAAAGGTGCTATATAAATACAAGTTATTATTGTGGGTAATGTATTTTTGTAGGTACAACATAACCAGCTTTACTTGCATGCCACAGTTTAAACAACAAGTTTTGCTCTTAAGTAAGTGATGCCAAATAATGCATAATCGATTACCTTGTAAAATAACATCTAGCCCAACTTAAACATATAACATAAGCATATAAAACACATAGTTCTCTCCATTGTACTCTACTTATCTTTACTGCAGCACTTGGGCACCTCAATAGACATATGGTTCTTTTATTTTCCAATTCAACTGTATCGCTGGTCGGCAATCTCAATGTTCAGCAAAAATTGCCTTCATTATTACTTAATGTTTTATTAGAAAGAATTCCAGTATACAGCAAAGAAAATTGTAATATAAAAAGGAGAACCAGAAAGTGAGCTAGGCTCTTAATCATCCCCTGTGAAGAGAACTGAAGGGAAATGGTAAATATTAGTAAAGAGACAAAGCATGATGTATAAAGAGCACAGAAATCAAAGTAAAAAACAAACTTGCTTTATTTTTGTTTCTTTTGACTTTCAGAATGCAAAATTGGCATCTGGGTGTTCACACAATAGTGATGCCAGAAAACTAATCAGAGAAATGTGGATTTCAGCCAACATTCTGATTAGTCAGATTAGGACCTAAAAATTAAAAATTATTTTCATTTGCTTCTCTTTCTTTCCTCCACCACCCCCAACCAAACACACCATCATTTCTACCAACATTTTTCTCTCTGTTCAATTCAGGAATATTCTGCTGTAAGAAATTGCAACTCTAACAGTCCTAACTAAAAAACTCCCAACTGCTGATGTTTTCTGTCAAAACCCTCAAGTTGAGGAAAACAATGCCACACAAAAGACAGAGTTCAGCTGCAATTTTTCAAACTTCTTGAAAGGCACAGCCTTTCTGGAATACTCATTTTCAAAAATCACCAACTGCATAGATCAATTGGAAGATCTCCTTCCAATTTGCTGAAATTAGCTGACAGGTCACCATAAATTAATTTACAGACACACGGGGGAAAATATTTCCAGGAAATCGTCTCATCCCAGCAAGACTGACTCAATCAGAATTTGACTGCTACTGCTTGGAGATATCGCCCTAACTGCCATCAGTAGGCCTACCAACACTTCCACATTTGGTGGGAGACCCATTCACGAGACAGCAACATCCTGCATGTTCTTCATTTCTCTCACTAACAGCAAGAGAAAAGGACACAATGATATGTAAGCATAACTACTCCAACATCCAACACAAGTGAATGGTCACCAAAAACATGTAAGAAGCCCTTTTACTCATGTCCCAGCTCCATTTTCTTGTTCTCCAACAAGCAAAACAAAAAGAAAACCATAAATTCCAAATTCTGGCAAAAGAAGAACTCCCATTTACATTGCACCTCATGTAAACAAAACATTCCAAGGTGATTTAAAGGTGGGTGGTACACACTGAGCAGAAAGCAGCTGAGAAGTTAGGACATGTGGCCAGAAGCACAAGTGATGAAGTCTTGAGACAGCTTTTAAGGAGAAAAGTGGTAGCAAAGTTTGTGGAGAGTTAAGAGTGTAACAGCATGATGGCTAAAGGTCCCACAAGTTTGTCAGGATGCAGGAAAAAGTGCAGATCAGAATTGGAACAGCAGTGGGCACATGTTGGGATGGAAGGCTGGGGAAGATTAAAAGATTGATGGATTTGAAGACAAGGCCCTTGAAGTGAAAGCTGACAAATACAGCGATGACATATTTTATCGAGATGTTTGGAGATTGCATAGGATACAGCTGGAGGAGGACAGGAGAAGGATATTATGGAGCTCAGTTTTGAGCTAACAATGGCATGACAGGAACTTGAGGGATGGTGGGAGTAAGTTCGAAGCATTGGGAGGCAATATCAGGAGGTGGAGATCCCAGAGGTTTAAGTAAGTAGTCTCCTTGAAGAGGGGAGGCATGAGAGAGGAGAGAAAAAAAACATTAATGCCATTTTTACATTGCACTAACAGTTTCAGCGCTGTTTCAGTTTTCATAGCAATGCATGTGAGAGCTATTTTTTTCCCCTATTTATAAAGTTAAATAAGGCAGAGCTCCACTAGCTATCCACAAGCCTCCTGCTCCTAATGTCTCACTTCCCATAGTTACCAAAAGATGTCACTGCTAACACCAAGCCCTTGCCTTTTTTTGCTGAATCTCAGCTGAACATCCCAGTGGTAGGCATGCCATGAAGATGCCCAAAGACACAAGGAGGTGAAAAACCACAGATAAAGGCAAAGCAGCCACCATAAGCCCATTGGTGGGTCACACTGTGAGTACCTGTATTACTGTTCCAGTTAAGTCAATTGAATGCCCTTTTCAATAACATTCTGCCATTTTCACCAACTGTACAATTTTTAGGCAAAACAATACAACATAGGATAAAATTAATTGCAATGATTTATTTTGCTCCTCTTCCCCAATTCTGAAAGGTTTGTCAATCCTTTCCTTGATCAAGCAACAATTCCAAAACAAGGCAGCTACTCACTTGGGATATACTCAAAAGCAGCCGAAGCTGACACCATCCCTCCCAGAACAAGGGAGTTCCACTCTTCCATCCTACCAAAACCCTTTACCATGCTAAAGTACCACCCCACTCAGATCCATTTAGGCAGTTTTGCAGCCCTACATATATGCCACATATTAATGAAAGTAATACTCCATAAAAAGCCCCACTTCAGAGTCATAGAGTCGCACAGCATAGAAACAGGCCCTTCGGCCCACCGCGTCCATGCCGACCATAATGCCTATCTATACTAATTCCATATCCCTCTATGCCTTGCTCATTCAAGTACCTGTCCAGATGCCTCTTAAATGTTGCTACTGTTCCTGCCTCCACCACCTCCTCTGGCAGCTCATTCCAGATACCCACTATTCTTTGTGTGAAAAATTTACCCCTTTGATCCCCTTTAAACCTCCTCCCTCTCACCTTAAATCTATGCCCTCTACATTTAGTCACCTCTACCATGGGACACAGACTCTGGCTATCTACCCTATCTATGTCTCTCATAATTTTATATACCTCGATCATGTCCCCTCTCAGCTTCCTTCGCTCCAGGGAAGACAAACCCAGCGTATCCAATCTCTCTTTATTTTTATGCAATTTTCTATGGAACAATACTTAAAATCGGTTTTTAAGGTGCAGGATGCACAAATATTTCACTGGATCATCTTCTGCCTGGGTAAAATGGGTCGGGCTGAAAATGGGCAGGAACATAGAGCTACACAAACAAAACTGTGAACTTAAGTTACAACTTAAGTTAGCTTGCCATCAAGGCCAAATTAAAGCATACTGACTTTTAATATACATTTACTCTAAAATGAAAAACTGTTATTTGTAGAAGAAAATATCCATCTTCTGCACAGTTTGAATTTTTTTTTAATGATTGATTTTTTTCTTTAAGTTTCCATTTAATTAAAGAAAACTTTCACTGCATTAGTGAAAAGGAAAAAATTGGTAAAAACCTTTCAAATCCTTGTTCACCAGGAAAAATGCTTCCTTTTACCAGCCTAGTAAACTTTCTGTTAAAGTTTAATAACTACCTTCCTTTCTTGATTATGGAAAATGGTAAGCAAAACAAAACTTAATTTCACTCAAAATTCTGAAGAAGGGCTCGAGAATTTCTCTTTTCTCTATGGAGCAGATCTGCACTCTGCAGTTTAGAGTTGTTAATGGTGCTGTGTGTCCATCCACAAATCTTGATATAGATGAGACTGTCAATTGCAAAACCAGTTCAGACATCTGTGTAGGACACTGCTCTACATGAAGCTTGAGCGTATTGAAATAAAGCAAATGTTAGGGAGTGCCTGTAACAGTAGATTTAAAACAGATGTAGTACTAGCAGCATTGAGTACAATGTCTATTTCAAATCTGTCAATACTGAAATACAACACTACATTGTTAATGAGAACCAACATTTTCAATACCAGTTATTACATCAGAACAGCAGACACAACAATAACATTCCTGATCTTTTCCAATTGGGCATGTGTCAGCTGCACTGACAGCTCAGCAATATACGCATTCTCTCTCAAGTGAGGAACTGAAAATCAGGTCTAATGTCAGGTATTTATTTTTATTAAGACAAAAGCAAAATACTGTGGATGCTGGAAATATGAAATAAGAACAGAAAATGCTGCAAATACACAGCAAGTCGGGTAGCATCTGTGGAGATAGAAACATGAGTTAACATTTCTGGTTGATGACATTTCATCAGAACTGAAGAGAGATATAACAGATTTTAAGCAAGTATAGAGGCAGGGGAGGGGAGGAAAGAACAAAAGGGAAGGTCTGTGATAGGGTGGAAGGCAGTAATGATTAAGTGGCAAAAGTGAATGCTGACGCAGAGTGATAGGGGTGGTAAACAAACAAGCAGAGAACAAAAAAAGGTCTAGAGGAACTGAAAATGATGAAAGTAGGATAATTACCAGCAACTGCTGTCTGAAAAAAATGGCTGCAGTGATTATTCTCAAAAATTGTTGAATTTAATGTCAAGTCCGGAAGGCCGTAAAGTGCCTATTCGAAAGATGAGATGATGTTCCTCGAGCTTCACTGGAACGGTGTAGAGTGTGAGTAGGATGGAGAATTAAAACAAACGATGGGAAGCTGAGGATCACGCTTGCAGACTGAATGGAAGTGTTCCAAAAACAATCACTCAATCCGAGTTTGGTCTCCCCAATGTAGAGGAGACCGTAGTGTGAGGAGTATAAGAAAATCGCTGTTTCACCTGGAAGGTGTGTTTGGGGTCCTTGACAGTGGAAGGAGAAAGTAAAAGGTTTGGTGTTGCACCTCCTGCACTTGCATGAGAAGGTGCAGTGGGAATGGGAGGGAGAGTTGGAGATTGAAGAGTGGACCAGGGAATCAGAGGGAACAGTCCTTTTGGAATGCTGAAAGGTGTGAAAGGAAGATACATTTTGTGATGACATTCCATTGGAATTGGCAGAAATGGTGGAGGATGATCCACAGAACGTGGAGGCTGGTGGGATGAAAGTTGAGGACAAGGATAACCCTTTCATGGTTCTGGGAGGGAGGGGAAGGGGTGAGAACAGAAGTGTGTGAAATGGGATGGACACGGTCAAAGGCCCTATCAACCAAGACGGAAGGAAATCTTGGCTGAGGAAAAAGGAAGACATTTTTACTAAAACATTGCTTAGATTCACCCCCCAGTGTATTTTCTTTTGCAAAGACAAAAGTGAACCAGTAAGGAAAAACAAAACAATTATTGCCTGCCTAATCAATTTCCCATCTTAAGAGACAGTTAAAAGAACACCCAACAGGGAAAGCCACTTAGCAATGTCCCTTTCATAATTTCTTCCTTTCTAAAAGGTGCAGACACATAGTGGGATGCTTGCTATGGATTCATGCAGCCCTCCAGTACTTTGCCTAAATTCTTCATGTGGAAATATTAGTATTAAGTGCTTGAGGAGTAAAAAAAATGAGGGAGCATTGTAATCAAGCCCAATTCAACCCTAATGCAATAAACAGGTAGGCATACTATCCACAGGCTCATTGGACAGCGATCAGATATACCCTTAATTCCTTCTCTCTAGCCTAGAAACACTCATTGTCGCAGAAAATCACAAATCCTAAAGACTAGAGAGAAAAACTCCTATTTGTACCTTTTAGGTAAACAAAACATCCAAAGGTGATTTAAAGGCAGAGTGGTAGACACTGAGAAGAAGCCAGCTGAGAGGTTAGGGCATGTGGCAGGTATTCTTTTTAAAACAAAAGGACGGGATGAATGTGTGTTAGTAAACAGGATTTAAACAGTCCTCCCTCCCATAGCGTTGCTATGTCACCACTAAACTGGTGACAAAGTAATTTTATGGGTAGAAGACAATTGATCTATCTAGTCTAAAATTCCAAATCTCCCAGCAAGTTACTTACTGTGACTCTAGACCAACAGTCCCAAATCCTATTTACTAACATGAACTCATCAAGTCCTGTTTTTAAAACCTCCTGTGGTTTTCTGTTCCACCATCCCTGCTGGTAACTTGTTCACAAATTCTAGCACATTTTTACTGGAAAACAAGTCACTTAAATTTCTTATTTTAATTTGGCAAACATTTGTGACTTTCCTGATCTCTATTTCTCAGTACCACACCAGCAAGTGCACTCCAAGACTGCAAAAAGTGCTAAAAGAAATGTTTATAAATTAAAAAGTCCAAACTCAGCAAAAAAAGACACTGAGTTGGAAAGAAGCCTATGGAAATCACTTGTGAACACACAACCTCCAGAAACAGCCAAAAGGGATACGTAGGAAAGGCAAAAATTCAACACTTATGGGCTCTACGGCAAAATCACACGGGGTTGACAAGTGTGTCTAATTTTCTGGTGAATTTTCAATAAAAGCTGGAAGAGAACAATCTTCATAGATACTATTACAACAGATTGGAAATTACATTCATAAAAATACTGGATTATTAATAGCACTCTACAATAATACTTTAAAAGCAACAGCTTTATGACCGACAATGTAGACACCATAATATTTGCTATTTTGCTCGACAGACAGTTCTAGATTTGTAAATAGTCTGTTCACTGCAGCTTTGAAAAGGGCAAAAACAACCAGCTGCTGTTGATTGGATGTGCACATGTATCACAGTTCGAGACAGATAAAAATGCTTTCAATATAGTGAACAGCAACACTGGGGAGAAGTCCTAGCCATGGTGGAGTGCAGCTGACAGTATGACCTAACAATTTATTTACAGGGTATAGTATCTACAATCCACTGTTGTACAAAATGCATATTATGTATCTTACAAAGCAAAAGTATTTTATAGAAAGGTTACACAGAAAAGGCACGCTTGCATATATGCCATTTTTATAAACAAACTGCACAGGACAAGTAAAAGGATTCCACTGCACTATTACATTTGCCAAGATGCATGCCATTCTAATGAGGCAAGCAACAAAAAGTCTGCATTATTCTACAAACCTCAATATACCATACACTGAACTTACAATACTGTAGCAAGCAATGATATATCGTAATGCGAGTAGGTATTGTAGCACTGACCCAAACCGGTAACACCTAGTAGTAGTATCACTATTGAATGAAGAAGAGCTCTATGCAAATGCAAACACCTGGAATTTCAGTCACCAGTCTATTTTCTAAGGTTTCTAACTATAAAGAGCATTTGTCCTGCTAAATCCTGTCAATACATTGGACATAGTCCAGTGCACTGCCTGTCCAACATTCGCCCCATGCCACACCCATCTAAAGCAGTTTTAAAAAAAACACTGTTGCAGTTATACTGCACACATCACTAATCCCACAAGTCATTCCCATGTGAGCAGAGGAAGATTACAAATCTTCAGTCAGAACAGCCTGAATATGCATGCTGCTCCAATGCTAGATCTGCCATGTAAGCTACGGCATTCAAGGGTCTGAGGCAATCATTCCAACAAATCTCTACTGTTAATAAATTACTTTCGGGAGGGACTGAGAGAGTAAATTATTCCTCCGAATGAAGTTTTAAATTTCTGTAGAATTTCACAATTATTGGTTATGTTACAGTTGCAGACAAGACAGTATTTCTGAAACAGAGTTTCAGATTATTCGAAGTATGGAATTTGGATACTTGCCCATTGCATTACAAAAGATCTCGAACTTCCACTGTGATAACAGCAATAAAAATTTCCAGCATAATTGCAATTAACAACTAAATCACTAGAGTCGAAATAGTGCAGTGATTTTGCTTTAATATTAAACACAGAGGAAGGTTTGGCTGCTGCCAACTTATCTTGCATCTGTAATATAGCATCTCCAGTCCTCATTCAACACACTTTTAACTCAACCAAAATTAAAAGGAGCTGAATGGTTCTGATGAAATGTCACAGATCTGAAACATTAACTCTGTTTCTCTCTCCACAGATGCTGCCAGACTTGAGTATTTCTAGCACTTTCTGTTTTGATTTCAGATTTCCAGCATCTGCAGTATCTTTGATTTTATTAAAAGGTGAATACTTCAATTTTGAAATAAAAGCAGCTTATTAAGACTAATGATATCACCAAAATGCTTATCCTTAGCATTTTACAGCAGGAAGGTTTTTTGCCTTGCTGCAACCTTCTAAAGATCTATCCATTGTATGAGTCAATGTGGTGTTATACAAGTCCATGATGGACCAGCCTAGCTGTTTGAAGAGCAAATTTAATGCTCACTTACAGCAAAATTGGTAAAAGATCAGGACAGCATATACCATCACTGAGAAGACAATCTCCGATCATTTTCTTGTATCGCTCTTTACCCACAATCCCCTTTCCCCTCCCAACCCCATTTCTTTGGGTCAGCCCCTGGTAAAAACTATCCCCCAAGTCATTTACCAATTTTCAACTTTCACTTTCAAATTTGCAACCATCTAGTCTTTGGCATCCAATTCATCATGACATTTCTGCAGCTACTGATTTGCTAAATCACACGCTCTCCATTTTTACTGCCCTTGTCCCCATCAGAACTATTACCCTCTCTCACCTTAACTGTTTCCCTTGACATATCCCTCATCTCCGCTCCCTTAAGTCCAATGAACACAGATTTGAATGTCTTTGGCGAAAACTGGTTTAACCATCCATCACCAGATCTGGTTAGAACAGTTAGGGATTGGGAGAATAACCCAAAAATGCTCTAAAACTACTCACTATTCACAGATCATCTAAGAATACAAAAATAATCTGCATTTTCTCTTCACCACAAACCATCTTCTTAAACCACTCCATCCTCGCCTCCACCAAGTGCAAGGAGCTTACTGACTTTTTGTCACAAAGATCAAGACCATCTATTTGGCTGCCTTTGCAGATTCCTTCCCTTCCCTAGCCCATCGGGACAAACGTCCTCAAGTGTTCTGCGCTGCCCTAATCCTGAACTCAAATCTTTCCCTAGATACTATCCCAGTTCATGCAATGTTCTCTCCGACCTCTTCTTGTCCATGAAACCCATTCCTGCGCCCTCAATCCTATTCCGGTCAAACTGTTTACCACTTGACTTCACCTCCTGTTAGCTGTTATTGTTAACAGTTCTCTCTTCTCAGATACTATTTCTCCCCACACTTCAAAACTTCTGTCATCACCCCTCCTCAAAAAACCTACTCTTGACCCCTCTGTACCTGTAAATTACTGACACATGTCCAAATTCCATTTCCCCTCCAAAGTCCTTGATAGTATTGTTGCTTCCCAAATCGGCACCCATCTTTCCCACAATTCCATATTTGAATTCCTCCATCATATTTCCATCCTGGCCACAGTACTGAAACAGCCTTCGTCAACGTCACAAATTACATTCTTTGTGAGTGTGACCATAATAAACTTTGCCTTCTCAAACTATCTGCAGCCTTCGACACAGTTGATCGCAACATCTTCCTCTAACACCTTTCCTCCATCGTCCAACTGGGTGGAACTGCCCTAGCATGGTTCAATTCTTATATATCTAATCATAGCCAGAGAATCACCTGCAACAGCTTCTCTCCCCCCAAGAATCTACCTTTGGTCCTCTTCTATTTCTCATCTACATTCTCATCTTAGCAATATCATCCAAAAACATATCAGGTTCCACATGTATGCCAAATGATATTCAGCTCTATTTCACCACCATCGCCTTGGATTCCTCCACGGTCTCAGATTTCTCGCACTGCTTGTCTGATATCCAATACTGGATCAGCAGAAATTTCCTCCAAATATTGGGAATACCAAAATCAGTGTCTTTGGTCCCTGGCACAAAATCTGCTCCCTGTTCACTGTTTCTAACCCTAGCAACCATCTTAAGTTGGACCCATTTATGCATACTCTCTGTTTTCTACCAGCCAGCCAATCTTCTATCCATGCTAATATGTTACCCCCTACGCAATAAGTTTCTACTTTGTGCAATAACCTTTTATGTGGCACCTTGTCAAATGCCTTCCGGAAATCCAAGTACACTATGTCAACGGGCTCCTCTTTATTCACAAGCAGGTTACTCCTTCAAAGAACTCCAATAAATTGGTTAAACATAATTTCCCTTTCACAAAACCATGCTGACTATTCCCAATTACCTTGAGATTTTCTAAGTGCCCAGCTATAACCTCCTTAATGATCAATTCTAACACCTTCTCCACAACAGAAGTCAAGCTAACTGGCCTATAGTTACCTGTTTTCTGCCTCCCCCCCCCCCACTTCTTGAATAGAGAGATTATATTTGCTACTTTCCAGTCTGATGGAACCTTTTCAGAACCTAGCAAATTTTGAAAAATTAACACCAACGCATCTACTACCTCATTAGCTACCTCTTTTAAGACCCTAGAATGAAGTCCATCAGGACCCGGGGACTTGTCAGGCTGCAGCTCCATCAGTTTGCTCAAAACCACTTTCCTGGTGATCGTAATTTTGCAAAGTTCCTCTCTTTCTTCCACCTCCTGATTACTAGAATTTTTCTGTATCTTCAATAGTGAAGACAGAAGCAAAATATTTGTTCATTTCATCCATCATTTCCTTATTATCTACTATTAACTCCCTATTCTCACTCTCGAAAGGACCAACAGTCACTTTACTTACACTTAAATACCTGTAGAAACCCTTGCTATCTGCTTTTACATTTCTAGCTAGCTTCCTCTCATAAATTTCTCCTGATTAACCTTTTAGTCATTTCAAACATGGAGTTCCCAGAAAGATAGGCACCAATTTGACAGGCGACATGTTTAAAGGCTTTGGAGAGGAAAGGGAGGTTGGAGATGGGGTGGGAGTTTGCAAAGACAGAGGGGCCAATGGTTGGTTTTTGAGGAAAGGGGTAATGATGACAGATTTGAGACAGAGAGGGGGACAGAACTGAGGAGAGAATACCAGTAACGATGTCAGCTAACATGGCAGCCAGGAAAGGAAGTTGGGTGGTCAGTAGTTTAGTCGGAATAGGGTCAAGAGAGCAGGAGGTGGGCCTCATGAGTAGGATGAGCTAGGAGTGGGCACGAGGAAGAAATAGGAGGGAAACTAGTGTAGGAAACAAGTTTAGGGATAGGGCAGGGAGGAGCTTTAGAGGAAGTTTGGTCCAATGGACTGGGGGAAGGGAGGGAAGTGACAGAGGCAGTTGATCAGATTGTCTCAATCATGGTGAAAAAGAAATCCATGAGCTCCTCGCACTTCTTGTTGGAGGTGAGGAAGTAGAAGACGGGGAGGGGAGTTTAAGATGACAGACTGCAGTAGAGAAAAGAAGCTGGCACTCCAGGATGATCCTGGAATAGCAACCAGTTTTCGCAGATGACAGCAGGCCCCAATAGTGCTTTACGTGATCTGGCTGTGAATGGCTAAACCAGTTGTCCGCCATATCCTTTCAAGCCCGCAGCCCTCAGACTTAAGGGAGCAGAGATAAAGGCCATACCAGGGGAACGGCCAGGGAGAGAGGCAGTAACCGGTTCAATAGGGACTAGGATGTCAAAGGTTTAGTTGAGCAGATCGGTAGCTGCAGAAATGTCATGGTGAACGGAGGGCCAAAGGCTAGACAATTGTGATTTTGAGAATGCAGTGCTAACTGCATTCGGGAAACAGCTTTTTCCAGGGACAGATACAGAAGGAAGTAGGTGGAGGAAGTGGGATGTGGGTGGAGAGCAATAGAAGGAATTGATCAGAGATGGCCTTACCTGTGATTGATACTAATGGGAGTATTGAGGCCATGTGAGATGGCAGGGTCAAGGGGGCAGCCATGAATATGGGTTGGGAGTTTACATGGAGGGAGAGATTGAGAGAGGAGAGGAGAGGTGGGCAGTAAACTGAGAGGAGAGAGAGCATGATGAATTGAGATGGAGGTTAAAATCACCAAGGATGAGAAGCTGCTCGGTGCAGAGGCTGAGGGAGGAATAGAGTAAAGGTAACTCCTTGGCAAAATTGGCATGGTACTTGGACAGGCAGTAAAGAGCCAAGATTTTAAATGGTGAGAGGGATGGAACAAGGTGAGATGCTCAAAGAAGGAGAAAGTGCCAAAAGAATAAGAGAACAAAACAAGGCGAGTTTTGTTCTAACAGCCACATTATCAACTCAACCATCTAGGCAACAGCTTGCAATGGAGAAAAGAAGCTAGGGGTTACTTTTGAATTCCAAGAAGATCCTGGAATAATTTGCAGTTTTCGCAGACGACAGCAGGACTCGGTAGTGCTTTATGTGGTCCGGCTAGATCTAGCTAAACCAATTGTCCTTCATGTCATTTCAAATCTCTTGGACTTAAGGGAGCAGAGATGGTATTCCTATACTTACAGCAACAAGTCTTGTTCAGTTATGAAATGCAAACATTTTCTGGCTGTTCACTTTGTTACAAATGAATTTAATCTGATTTTGCTATTAAAAATTCTCCAATCTATCAGGTCACATCTATTTTTCTCAACCACACCCTAATAGATTGCACATTCTGCAAATGATTATTTTGCTTCAATTTACACTATGCTACTTATTATTCTAGTATCTTTACATATCTGACTACCTTTTTTAAAGTCTCCAATATGATGAATACCTAAGTCTTTGCCATCTGAGATATTTTGGCAATTGGGAGCTTTTATTTAATCCAAATTTAGAAATTCACCACAACGCTTAATTTCCTTCACATAGTTGAGCCTGTGTATCAAGCTTTCTTTGCAGTTACGTCAGGATTCTTGTGGTGGTGAGCATAAGATGAAAGCAGCAGGAGAGTGCACGCAAGCACGGGTGCGTCACACATACATATTACATATGAAATAAAAGTCTTGTATCTAGCATCCTTCCATCACACTTCCAAAGTGTCCATCACATAAAATTTCATCATTAAAGCTTCTGTGAAATTTGAGCAAATCTGGCTTACTTCCCTTAAAACACCCATCATAAATATTTTTCCCAAATCTTTTCAGTGAATGTTATTTCTTTCCGCCTGCACCAACTGCAACACTTATCAAAAGCAACACTATGGGAAATCTGCAAGTACCATTTTAAATACCAGTGCAACAGCTTCACATCAGTGCTCAACAAGTGCTGTAAAATTATGACGGTGCCACAAGGCTTGAAACCAATATGTTACAAGAATAAATGCATTGAAACCAAAGTGCTTGAATATTGTGGGATTCTCTTAACGCATTGCATAAAATTGCTCACACCAGCAGTACTTCATTCTGGTGTTGTACAGTTTAAAACATTGTCTTTTCAGACACACTCAAGCTTTGGAAACGCAACATCTATAATTGCACTGCAGGGTGCTTACAGTTCAAGTGGACATAGGATTTTTAAAAAATTACATTCCCACCATTGTACTTAACTGAAATCCTAATAACACAGGTCATAAATGACTGACTTACTTGGCCATTAAACTGCCTTGGCACCAGTCAAAGCTAAGTGTACCATGATTAACATCATTGAACTCATGCTTTCACTTGCCATATGGCAAGACTGCAGTCAGCTGCTTGGAGTGAGTCTTTGCACTATTCCAGCCAAGTTTGAGAATCAAGGCTTACCAGACACAGAGGATTTCAGAAATTTGAATTAATTGTTATGCTGTACATGTGCAAACTGTATTACAGATACTGGCTGTACCAAAAATTACATTATAGATCTACGATGCATTCAGACTGTGGAATCCAGAACCAAGCTTGCACACATTCTGCAGCCAGAATTTCAATAAAACAGAACCTTACATTAGTTTTCATTTCATTTTTGTCACGATTTATTAAGAGTATGTTACGAATTGAGGCACTACTTTGTGCAGAGCAGTGTAGACATTCATGTTCCTTCCAACAGCCAGTTCTAAAGATTAATTTGCAGAGAATGGAAGCTTGTTACCTGCTTGAGGAAGAGGAAGAAGCAAAGCAAAGGAAAGGAAAATTCTAAAAGTTCATATGCCAGGTGGGGGAAAATTTGCTTCAAGTATTAACTCTACTCGTCGATTGGCATCATTTTACTATTATGCATATTGCGCATATAGCTATGCATTTTCACTGTAGATATAGCAAGCTTTAACACACCCCCTCCCCCCAGCATAAATACCAAAATGAATAAATATGCACAAGTATGATTTCAATGCTTTCAGGTAGATCCAGAAAGGCAATCAACAAAGTACATTCTAAATCAGACCAGAAATCAAAGCTTGAACTTCAGATTTTAAAATGCCCACCCTCATGGGGAAATTGTCAACAATTCTTTCAATTAAATGTTCAGTGTAATAAAAACATACCGATTTTTACAAACAGGAATAGGTTATTAGGCTCAAATAGCACACCCTTTTTTCCACAGATTAATATCACCATAACACTCAATACCTTCCCTTTCCAGATACATTCAATTTTCTCTTAAATCCAATTATGTTGTCTACGTTACCCATTTATACACTACACACAAGCAGAGCCATTTCTTACTTTATTTTTTATTTAGAGATACAGCACTGAAACAGGCCCTTCGGCCCACCGAGTCTGTGCCGACCAAGAACCACCCATTTATACTAACCCTACAGTAATCCCATGTTCCCAACCACCTACCTACACTAGGGGCAATTTACAATGGCCAATTTACCGGAGGAAACCAGAGCACCCGGCGAAAACCCACGCGGTCACAGGGAGAACTTGCAGACTCCGCACAGGCAGTACCCAGAATTGAACCCAGGTCCCTGGAGCTGTGAGGCTGCGGTGCTAACCACTGCGCCACTGTGCCGCCCTTACGGAAGGAAGAGAAATATAGCAAGACAAATTTTACCTCAAAGTAGTATTCCTCTTCCACTGCTTTACCCCAGCAGCACAGTTAGTACACCCTTGGAATTTTGGTTATAAGGACAAAAGAATACCCAAAATATACAAAATGCGCCCTTCAATCACTAACAGGGAATTGAAGGATTGAAATACTTCCTTCTCACTGTTTTAACACAAGCTTTGATAGTCAAACTCAACATATAAGGAGCAAAACATCAAACAGTCACCAAGGCAACCCTTAAAATTGCATATAGCATAAACAAGATGATGGCTGGATGAGTAATTGATAAGTGACTGAATAGAACCCATTAGTCATCAATATAACAAACTATAACATTTGCTGTTTTACATGTCAACATGTGTAAATTTTGGTAAGCTTTGTGCTCACTGTGAAGAATGAGTGCTGAGAAATGGAACACATCCTTGTTTTGGACAGCAATTTCCAGCATCTGGCACCTCCAGTCACGTTAGATACAGAGTAAAACCACCCCCAACTCTTGCACAACAACGTGTCTTAGCCCCAACCTCAGAGTTACCTTATTTCACTTGTAGAATATATTTTTATTTCATACAGCCACCATCCAAATTGCATTCTCCCTAAGCAAGTTTTACTTTGTGCCAAATTTTGGGCAGTTTTACATTGTAAGACTTTGCCTGCTTGGGAGCAGAAGAGGGACACTACATTAATTTCCAGCTTTAAACATCTTAGTTTTCAAGATAGACTCTGCACTTTATAGAAGAGTAGACTTAGAGGTAATTTGATCAAGTTTTATAAGATGATTAATTTTGATATTTTAATATTTATGTAGCTATGATCTATACTTGTTTCAAATAAATAGATTAGCAAGGCCCCGGAGTCAAAATTTCAAGTTATGCAAGGCTAGGCTTGGTTTGATGTCAGAAGATGTATTTTCCATGGAGAATAGTGTACCTGTGATACAGGCTGCTGGCTTGTGCAATGAACACCAATTCGCTGAATTCTGTCAAGTAAGAAATGGCCTGCTTTTAGCTGGGGTGCAGAACAAGACGTAGGCACTTTAGGACATTAATTCAGGGCCAGAGCGCTCTCCTAATTAGTTTTGATCACCTCAGGGGTGAGAAAGGAATTTTCCAGATTTCTTTTTCTCTAATTTGCCTGGGTTTTTTTAATATGCTTTTTTGCCACTCCCAGGGGATCACATGGCTTTCAGGTGGGGTGGATAGGATATGTATTGTGATGCACAAAGCATCACAGTAGTATGTGATAGGTTGCATGGACTAGTGGGTCTTTTCTGTCACTGTTAATATGAATTGGATTGAGTGCACCCAAATTCATTGTAAGCCAG
Source organism: Heterodontus francisci (assembly GCF_036365525.1). NCBI lineage: Eukaryota > Metazoa > Chordata > Chondrichthyes > Heterodontiformes > Heterodontidae > Heterodontus > Heterodontus francisci. The sequence goes on from NC_090393.1 coordinate 49,332,091, forward strand.
TAAACAGAGGTGCACTGAATTCATACTCAAGTCTCATTGGTGAAAGACTAGTGAATGGCACTATCCAGTCTCCAAGATCATTTGTAGAAGAACTAGCACCCTAGATGATTGAGTACATGAAAGCATTGTCTGATGAAGCACAAAGCCATACAGGCAAGAAGGTTCCAAATTTGATTCTCAATCTGTGCTGCATTAGCTGACTGGAGCACGATACTGCTATAAAGACTGGGCAAGAGCAATATTACAAGTGGCCTCAGAACTAAGCAAGGGTAAAAATTATCGCGAGTCCCTGTTCCTGATCCAGCAACTCCTGTCAGAAAGTGCAGGTGTGAATTCCAAATAAAATGATCAAGCTCTGTTATGACTCCTTCCACAATTAACTGGACCACTGTTAGTGTAGTCTATGCTCACATTTTCAAAAAGTAACCATTTGGGCAAGGCATTGGAAGACTGCCAGCATCCAAGGAATGGATGAATGGAAAGACTGAAGAAAAAAATTTTTTTTTTTTTAAACTTCTTGGTTATTTGAACAAATGGCTGGTCCATTCTAAGTAATTGTTTCTGAATTACAGCTGAAACTGCTAAGATTAAATTGTCTGATTGTAAACAAACCAGTTAATTTCATCAACAGAAGGAGCATAGTTGGGAACTCAGAGTATGAATTCCAGTCTTGGCTCTGATAGCTGCACTGACCAAGTAACTTACCAGCCTCAACCAAATAATTTAAATTCTAGAAGTGAACAATAATCAGTGTAGACATCCCTGTTCCACTTTGAAAGAACATCTCCTGTTATCTCACGCCTGACCTAGCCACACTGCTCAGCAAAGACTGCACAAATGCCTGGAGTATATAAACAAGCAACTCCACCCAACCAAAAATATTTTAGGTAACGAGCTTAATTAGCAGAAGTATAAAGATCTCAACCATTTGGGATGACTGGTAATATAAGTACTTCAATCATTTCAGTTGTAAATGCAATACCAATTGAAGTAACGGGTCAGGCACTGCATCTGTAGTTTTTTAAATCAAGAATTCAATTTAGACAACCTTTCAGAACTATCTGGGAGCTCATTTATGGTTATATTTCTGGTGCTAGTGCACAAATTATGAATTCAATTTCAAAACTTAGATTTTAAGTCATGACTTCTGACCTTCTAGTCTAGAACTACACCACTATACTGCTGTATTTCAGTGTTCAAGTCAAGGTAAATTCTAGAGTTTGTTTTCTGGTTCAAGTGCTGGCCATTATAAATGCCATCAGCCCCCATAGGTGAACTTGAAGTGGCAAATCTAAAATGCCTGTTGACTATTATGATAATTCTTGAAGGCTGTCAGTCATAACTGAAGGATATTCTACTGCTTACTCTTCCTGATTTTGAAAATGCCCTGCAGCATAAACAGGATGGTTTCCCAAAAAGGAAGAGAGAAACTGACCTCTTTCCAAGCATATATGTAGCAAATGCAACAGGATAACTTACAGTCCAATAAAACAGAAAACAACTATTTTCAGTAATCTGAAGTAACTAAACTTGAATTCGACAAATTTAAGACTATAATTCAAAAGTGTGTCTTCATCAATTCTACGCCTAAAACCAGACATTATGCCTGTTCTGTACAGGTTCACGAACTCTTGTAATCCTGAACTGCAGGTAATTTTGTGCATTTGGTGACATTAGTGGGAAGTGGCCAAGTAAACTGGTTACCGGATTAGAAAAGGAGAAATTATATGCACGTATCTAATTGAGTAGTGAGAGACTGAAGAACTGTATTGCAGGTTTTATGAACTAGACAAGAAACAAGCCACATATTCATAAATTGAGATATCCAAAATAAAAAGCTTCCAAAGTTGACTTGGAGTGAGTTTTTTTGGCAAATGTTAACAGTTTAAATATCTCAGAAATTTGCTTCGGCACTGGAAATTCCCCATTCCATAGATAAAAGAACCACACCAGAGAAAAAAGATCCATCCAAATCAAATGTCATTATTGCTAACTGCAAACAGAATACCGAAAGTTGAACAACCAGTTTTGACATCTAATTCTGATGGCATTAGTGAGAGAGCAAAGTTTCTACAAATTTGTGAGCCAATCTATAAGGTGTTCTCAATTCTGTAAGCATACAAGAGTTTCTGTTCATGAGCATGTTGTCTTTCAACTCACTTATGATCTTGTACAGTTAACATCTCAGAAATACAGTTGACATTAGCTTAAAAGCCTACCTATTTAATCCTTACCCCTTGAATGCTTTATTGCACTTTGCTGTTCTGTATTGACTGTTTCATATCCTACATGGATATGGTCAAAATAACTTTCATTTTTACCTGTCACTTCCCAGCCTCCGCTTCCTTCCATCTTAGCAAAGGCTGCTAAATTAGCTGAGACGACTTCTGAGCCTTTCCAAAGACATACAAAATTTTTGGCCCATTATGACAATTCCCTTTATCTGTCCTTTTCCCATTAAGTTTTATTTGCACAATTTTCTTGCTCAACCCAAAAATGTCCTGCATACTCCCATAACTGTACAGATGAACCGAACAAGGAAATTAAATGTAAACAACACTTCGATTTGTACAATAGCAAAATACTGCAGATGCTGGTAATCTGAATAACAGAAATGCTGAAAATATTCAGCAGATCAGGCAGCATCTGTGGATGTTAATGTTTCAGCCTATGGACATGAAATGTTTATTCTGTTTCTCTCCCCACAGATGCTGCCTGACTTGCTGAGTATTTTCAGCATTTTCTGTTTTTATTTCACTTCCATTTGAATCTGTCTAAAACTCTCACTGACCATTCAGGTCTAAACTACAATTATGTAAATGATAGGCTGAACTGTTAGATGACCAGGGCCTGATGGGATCTACCCTAGAATACTGAGGGAGGCAAGGGAAGAAATTGCTGGGGCCTTGACAAAAATCTTTGCATCCTCATTGATGACAGGCGAGGTCCCAGAGGACTGGAGAATAGCCAATGTTGTGCCTTTGTTTAAGAAGGGTGGCAAGAATAATCCAGGAAATTATAGGCCGGTGAGCCTTACGTCAGTGGTAGGGAAACTATTAGAGAGGATATTCGGGACAGGATTTACTCCCATTTGGAAACAAACGAACTTATTAGCGAGAGACAGAACGGTTTTGTGAAGGGGAGGTCGTGTCTTACAAATCTGATTGAGTTTTTTGAGGAAGTGACGAAGATGATTGATGAAGGAAGGGCAGTGGATGTTATCTATATGGACTTTAGTAAAGCCTTTGACAAGGTCCCGCATGGCAGACTGGTACAAAAGGTGAAGTCACACGGGATCAGAGGTGAGCTGGCAAGATGGATACAGAACTGGCTCGGTCATAGAAGACAGAGGGTTTCAGTGGATGGGTGTTTTTCTGAATGGAGGGATGTGACTAGTGGTGTCCCGCAGGGATCAGTGCTGGGACCTTTGCTGTTTGTAGTATATATAAATGATTTGGAGGAAAATGTAGCTGGTCTGATTAGTAAGTTTGCGGACGACACAAAGGTTGGTGGAGTTGCGGATAATGATGAGGATTGTCAGAGGATACAGCAGGATATAGATCGGTTGGAGACTTGGGCGGAGAAATGGCAGATGGAGTTTAATCCGGACAAATGTGAGGTAATGCATTTTGGAAGGTCTAATGCAGGTGGGAGGTATACAGTAAATGGCAGAACCCTTAGGAGTATTGACAGGCAGAGAGATCGGGGCGTACAGGTCCACAGGTCACTGAAAGTGGCAATGCAGGTGGATAAGGTAGTCAAGAAGGCATACGGCATGCTTGCCTTCATCGGTCGGGGCATAGAGTATAAAAATTGGCAAGTCATGTTGCAGCTGTACAGAATCTTAGTTAAGCCACACTTAGAATATTGCATGCAATTCTGGTCGCCACACTACCAGAAGGACGTGGAGGCTTTGGAGAGGGTACAGAGGAGGTTTACCAGGATGTTGCCTGGTCTGGAGGGCATTAGCTATGAGGAGAGGTTAGAAAAACTCGGATTGTTTTCACTGGAACGACGGAGGTGGAGGGGCGAAATGATAGAGGTTTACAAAGTTATGAGCGGCATGGAGAGTGGATAGTCAGAAGCTTTTTCCCAGGGTGGAAGAGTCAGTTACTAGGGGAGATAGGTTTAAGGTGTGAGGGACAAAGTTTAGAGGGGATGTGCGAGGCAAGTTTTTTTTTTTTTACACAGAGGGTGGTGAGTGCCTGGAACTTGCTGCCAGGGGAGGTGGTGGAAGCAGATACGATAGCAACGTTTAAGAGACATCTTGACAAATACATGAATAGGAAGGGAATAGAGGGATATGAGCCCCGGAAGTGCAGAAGGTGTTAGTTTAGGCAGGCATCAAGATCGGTGCAGGCTTGGAGGGCCGAATGGCCTGTTCCTGTGCTGTACTGTTCTTTGTTCTTTGAAGCCCTTATTAGATTACTTTTAAAAATCCTCTTACTTCCTAAACAGGACTAATTTCGGACGGTGAGAATTATACCCCTGTCAAATCAGTGTAGCATCTACTGCATTTGGGAACTGATGTTTCCAATGCAAAAAATCAAAAGATAGGATGGAATTTCAAAAAGAATGAAACCCACAACATAAGGCCAAATCAAATATGATGTTCAGCTAAAGGATCAACATCTGGAAAAAGTCACCAGCTCGACAGTCAACAAACAAAACCAAATCTCTGGTTGTGTCCAAAATGGTTCCAGGAGATAACTGTCTGCAAACATAATTCTCCCCGTTGGTCTAAATACAATGCAGTTAACTACATGGTCTGCAGCAGAATTCATTCACTGACTTTGTCACCAATCACACTCCCACATATTGCTAAATTTACCGATCTTGATCCAGTAGACAAGTGTTAGTTTCGTCACGATTACTCTGTTTGTAATTATAATATATGTGCTGCAGTACATTTGATAGCTTGCTACTTTATGTGGCATTCCAATTATCTGTGACATTTAACAAATGCTCCTAAATCAATATTACAGTGCACAAAGAGACACATATTCACACTGGATTGCAAATTACAATCCATAAATGCGTTGTGACGCATGGTAGATACCACTTCAATTAGCCACCAAATGTCAAGTAAACTTGCTGGATACTGTCAAAAAAAATCAGACCAAGTAAGTAACTAAACGTTCTTTCCTGAAGGCATGTGGAATCCATCAGAAGTTATATGTAACTACCAGGTTTATCTGTAATGGACACAAACAACTGAAAGGTTTTATATGAAATGTGATACTACACATAAAATTTATACTTTTGTAAAAGGTGGCCACATCAGTAACTTATATAGGGTCTATTATGACTGAATCTAAGAAAAAAATTGCCATATCGCTGACTCTCAGCATTTTCCGCCCAAAGCTTCCTTTCTTCACTAGGCTTTCTGATTTATGTTGCTGTTAAACGACTGCATACTAAGAGTTCTTTCCTCTCACTGCTAGATACCCAACCAGTCAGTACAAGTTCATCCTCAGCTTTCACAGAATTAACACAAAGTAATCTTCAGTAGCTCCTCAGCACAGCAAAGTAAGAAAGATTTTAACCAGAGGAATGAAAGTAGTTAATCAAATTATCCAGGAACTCATTTAGACTATTCAGCACCAGGACAGCAACGAGCAGATTTTATCCACCAAATCAAGCAACAATAGTAAAACAGTGCACTCCAGAACTTAGTGAATGCTGTTCTTTTATTTGAATTCTTTCTCTCTCTCCTGAAGCTGCAGGTTCATTACAATACACCATTACATCATCCGAGTAGACTTTCTTCACCCGATCTAGTCAACAGCTTGCTGCCTCTTAGGCGGCATCATGGCCAAACGCGGACTTCAACCTCATCCGACTTGATGCATATATTTTCCAGCATGAACAACTGCACAGCAATCAGCAGCAGCTTTACTTTCCCCACTAACTCAGGATCATACTACTCTCCAGCTACAATCCGATAACATAACACAGACCAACAACTGAACCATGGGACCTTCCCAACCTGAATATCACTCTATCACACCAGGAAGTGCAACTGACCACTGAGTTAATGCATGGTGCAGCCTTTTTCAACATTAAATAATTCAGAGCTGACTCAATGGTTAAACTATGGCATGAGCAGAGAACCACAATTGTACTTGTCACTCATTTAACCTTAAAGTTCATGGAGGAAATGTTCCATTTGTGTGCTCAAATATGTAAAAAAAAAGACACTGCTGATCCATCTTCATTGTGAGTTTGTTTTAAAAAATAACTAGAAAAAGGCAAAAGGATAGTTGGTTCTTTCCAAATATGCAAATATAAATCACTACAGGTCACCAGATTGTTGAAAATTACCAAGTTTCGCACTCACTGCATTTATATAATAGGCAACATGGATGGTTACTGATGCAAAATCATTTTCCAAGGTTATCTGACTAATGATGCAAATTTCAACAGCAATAATACATGTGTCGGTTTTAGATTAGATTAGAGATACAGCACTGAAACAGGCCCTTCGGCCCGAGTCTGTGCCGAACATCAACCACCCATTCATACTAATCCTACACTAATCCCATATTCCTACCAAACATCCCCACCTGTCCCTATATTTCCCTACCACCTACCTATACTAGTGACAATTTATAATGGCCAATTTACCTATCAACCTGCAAGTCTTTTGGTTTGTGGGAGGAAACCGGAGCACCCGGAGAAAACCCACGCAGACACAGGGAGAACTTGCAAACTCCACACAGGCAGTACCCGGAATCGAACCCGGGTCCCTGGAGCTGTGAGGCTGCGGTGCTAACCACTGCGCCGCCCTTTGGACTGAATTTTTGGCACTGAGCTAAATAAGCAATATAATTCGCACTGTAATAAAAGTAAAATACTGCGGATGCTGGAAATCTGAAATAAAAACAAAGTGCTGGAAATATCCGTACATCTGATGACAGTTCACAGACCTGAAACGTCAACTCTTTCTCTCTCTACAGATGCTGCCAGACCTGCTGAGTATTTCCAACATTTCTTGTTTTTATTTCAGATTTCCAGCATCTGCAGTATTTTGCTTTTGTTTAAAGAGTTCTATTTTCTTCCACACCCACATAGACATCTACTAAAGCTTACTGGGTATGTATGACTGGGTTTCCAGTTAACTACATCCCCACTTTATCAAGTAATCTGACTTGGCGATTCAACTAAAAAACATACATTTTAGAAACGGTGGAGGGATGCTGGTTCAATCAAGGCAAGATATCTCTTAGGGCCCTTTTCACCACCAACTAGCCCTCTATCACTGGTGTTCATTAATTTAGAGATGAATAGATTAAGTAGGGCGCTTCCTTCGAAGGATCGGAATAGGCTAATTAAAACGAAAATTAACAACACATCAAGAGTGTCTTAAATTTACTAAATGGATGGGAGAAAAGTCACTGCAACTAGATTACAACCTTCCCGATTCTTATGAGAGCCCCGAGTCTCAGCCTAATCACCCAGAAGGCTACAAGCCGGCCGACCGGACACCGATACCACCCACCCCCAACTGCGAGGGGGAAGCCAACGCTTACAATCGGTGGCGTTCTGCAGACATAGCACGTTGAGCGGGTTGATGCAGTCATTCTGCAGCAGCTCGGCCTCGGTGATGGGGGTCAGGCCCTCGGGCTCCGGGTTCTTCCTGCTCTTCATCCTGTTGAGCACGCTGCCGCCCTGCTTCTTCAACTCGGTCCCGTCCGCCCTGTTATCCGAGTTACTCATCTCAACGGTGATCCAAACACACGGACCGGGGGAAGGAGGAAAGGAGGGGAAAGAGGGAGGAGAAGTGCGAGCAAACTTTAAACCGCCTCGGAACTTTCTCTCCCAGCCCCAGCCCTTGCCCTGCCGCTGGGTCGCTCCTTCCTGAGCAGCAGCCCGGCCAGCCTCCGGTCGCCGCCGCTGATATCAAAATGGCGGCTGGTCCAGAGGACTCGGTATCTATGGAGAGGAGGCGCCGGGGTCACCGCCAGCCAATCAGGCGGCCTCCCGGGTTCAGCTCAAAGTAACACAAGGAGCTACAGGTTGCACATTGCATCTTTTCAACACTGCTGGCTGCAGCAGTCTTTTTAACCAGTCTGCATATTCATTCTATTTGGTCTTCTGGGATCCATTCTAATTTAATGTGATTCGACTGAAAATATAAATGTAGCATTTAAAGAGCAAATCTTTGCATCGTTTTTAAAGAATCCTGTAGTTTCTGCTTAATTTCGAGGCCAGCATTTATTGCCCATCCCTAATTGCCCTTGAGAAGGTGGTGATGAGTTGCCCTTGAACCGTTGCAGTCCATCTGGGGTAGGTACACCCACTGTGCTGTTGGGAAGGGAATTCCAGGATTTTGACCCAATGAAAGTGAAGGAACAGCGATATAGTTCCAAGTCAGGATGGTGTGTGACTTGGAGGGGAACTTGCAAGTGGTGATGTTCCCATGCAACTGCTGCCCTTGTCCTTCTAGGTGGTAGAGGTCACGGGTTTGGAAGATGCTGTCTAAGGAGCCTTGGTGCGTTGTTGCAGGCATCTTGTAGATGGTACATACTGCTGCCACTGTGCGTTGGTAGTGGAGGGAGTGAATGTTTGTGGATGGGGTGCCAATCAAGCGGGCTGCTTTGTCCTGGATGGTGTTGAGCTTCTTGAGTGTTGTTGGAGTTGCACCCATCCAAGAAAGTAGAGAGTATTCCATCACACTCCTGACTTGTGCCTTGTAGATGGTGGACAGGCTTTGGGGAGTCAGGAGGTGAGTTACTCGTTGCAGGATTCCTAGCCTCTGACCTGCCCTTGTAGCCACGGTATTTATATGGCTACTCCAAGTCAGTTTCTGGTCAATGGTAACCCCCAGGATATTGATAGTGGGGAATTCAGTGATCGTAATGCCATTGAATGTCAAGGGGAGATGGTTAGATTTTCTCTTGTTGGAGATGGTCATTGCCTGGCACTTGTGTGGCGTAAATGTTACTTGCCAATTATCAGCCCAAGCCTGGATATTGTCCAGGTCTTGCTGCATTTCGACACGGACTGCTTCAGTATCTGAGGGATCGGGAATGGTGCTGAACATTGTGCAATCATCAGCGATCATCCCCAGTTCTGACCTTACAATTGAAGGAAGGTCAGTGATGAAGCAGCTGAAGATGGTTGGGCCTAGGACACTGCCCTGAGGAACTCCTGCAGTGATTGACCTCCAACAACCACAACCATCTTCCTTTGCACTAGGTATGACTCCAACCAGCAGGGAGTTTTACCCCTGATTCCATTGACTCCAGCTTTGCTAGGGCTCCTTGTTGCCATACTTGGTCAAATGCTGCCTTGATGTCAAGGGCAGTCACTCTCACCTCACCTCTGAGTTCAGCTCTTTTGTCCATGTGTGAACCAAGCCTGTAATCAGGTCTGAAGCTGAGTGGCCCTGGCGGAACCCAAACTGAGCATGTGAGCAGGTCATTGCTAAGCAAATGCCGCTTGATAGCAATGTCGACGACACCTTCCATCACTTTACTGATGATTGAGAGAAGACTGATGGGGCAGTAAGTGGCTGGATTGGATTTGTTTTGCTTTTTGTGTACAGGACATACCTGGACAATTTTCCACATTACCAGGTAGATGCCAGTGTTATAGCTGTACTGGAACAACTTGGCTAGGGATGCGGAAAGTTCTGGAGCACAGGTCTTCAGTGCGATTGCCGGAATGTTGTCCAGACCCCTAACCTTTGCAGTGTCCAGTGCCTTCTGTCATTTCTTGATATCACATGAAGTGAACTAAATTGGCTGAAGACTGGTATCTGTGCTGCTGGGGACTGCAGGAGGAGGCCGAGATGGATCATCAATCATCTGGCTGAAAATTGTTGCAAATGCTTCAGCCTTATCTCTTGCACTGATATGCTGGGCTCCCCCATCATTGAGGATGGGGATATTTTTGGAGCCGCCTCCTCCAGTTAGTTGTTTAATTGTCCACCACCGTTCACGACTGGATGTGGCAGGACTGCAGAGCTTAGATCTGACCTGTTGGTTGTGGGATTGCTTAGCTCTGTCTATCGCATGCTGCTTGCACTGTTTGGCATGCAAGTAGTCCTGGGTTGTAGCTTCACCAGGTTGACACCTCATTTTGAGGTATGCCTGGTGCTGCTCCTGGCGTGTTCTCCTGCACTCTTCCTTGAACCAGGGTTGGTCCCCTGGCTTGATGGTAATGGTAGAGTGGGGGATATGCCGGGTCATGAGGTTACAGATTGTGGTTGAGTATAGTTCTGCTGCTGACGGCCCACAACGCAGTGTCTTCATTTAAATCTCTGTGAACGTACAGCAGCTACTGTAAATAAATGTGCTAGGAATTTATGTTCATGTCTGGGGCTAAAAAGATGAGTCACCTGTGCCTGTGGCCAAGTCTCTCAGATTTCCCTTCTCGCTGCTCTCGCTCCTAGGCAAGTCATTTTGTCAAATTAGGTGGACCCAGGAGTATATTTATACCAGTAATGTTCTATTCTGTGGCTCAGTTGATAGCACTTTCACTTCTAAGTCAGAGATTGTGGGTTTAACACCCACTCCAGCACTTGAGCACAACATTTAAAGCTGACACCTCCAATGCAGTACTGAAGGAGTGCTGCACTGCAGAGATGCTGTGTTTCGAATAAGATATTAAACCGAGACCCCATCTGCCCTCTCAGACATAAAAGATCCCACAACGCTCTTGAAGACGAGCAGGGAAGTTCTTCCTGGTAGCCTGGGCAATATTTATCCTTCAATTAACATCACAAAAATGAATTGGTTGTTATCACATTGCTGTTTATGGGAGCTAGCTCTGTGCAAATTGGCTGCCATATTTCCTACATTACCCCAGTGATTACACTTCAGAAATACTTAATTGGTTTTAAAATGCTTTGGGATGTCCTGTTGTGAAAAGCACTATATCACTGCATGTCTTTCTTTTTCATTCAATTCCTTCACTTCAATGCAACTTTTCCTCCTGACTAACAACTTGAAAATCACACATATAAAATAAAAGCAAAATACTGCAGATGCTGGAAATCTGAAATAAAAACAAGAAATGCTGGAACCACTCAGCAGGTCTGGCAGCATCTGTGGAAAGAGAAGCAGAGTTAACGTTTTGGGTCAGTGACCCTTCTTCGGAACTGACCCGAAACGTTAACTCTGCTTCTTTGATTTAAATTTAGATTTAGAGATACAGCACTGAAACAGGCCCTTCAGCCCACCGAGTCTGTGCCGACCATCAACCACCCATTTATACTAATCCTACAGTAATCCCATATTCCTACCACATCCACACCTATCCCTATACTTCCCTATCAATAACCTAAACTAGGGACAATTTATAATGGCCAATTTACCTATCAACCTGCAAGTCTTTGGCATGTGGGAGGAAACCGGAGCACCCGGAGGAAACCCACGCAGACACAGGGAGAACTTGCAAACTCCACACAGGCAGTACCCAGAATTGAACCCGGGTCGCTGGAGCTGTGAGGCTGTGGTGCTAACCACTGCGCCACTGTGCCGCCCTACATCTTTCCACAGATGCTGCCAGACCTGCTGAGTGGTTCCAGCATTTCTTGTTTCTATTTTATATTATATTTGAAAATCACACACCTGACGTAAGACTGGAGACAACCCAGCAGGATAGTATAGAGAGCGGAGATCTGAAATCAGCAGCGATGCCATAAGAATTGCTAGATGAAAAAAGGCCATGGTCCATCTAGCTTGTCTTCCACCATCCTGGTAGTCACATGATACAACAATAATGGTGTTATTGACCAATCATAGCAATTAATCTACAACACTCCCAGAAATGGCACAAGAAGTCCAATGGTAGAGAGCTTTGTGAACCATAGGTCCAAAGTCACCTTTTCCTTCCAAGCATGCTACACTTACCACAGAAAAAAATGGCTTTCCTTTCATGTCCTCAGGATGTCCTAAAGTGCTTTACAGCAAATAAAATACTTTTAAAACGTAATTTTCTTTCCCAAAATATACTTTATTCATAAAAAACTGTAAAAAAAATACATTACCAAACAGTTCCAAAAAGCACAAAGTCAAAAAATACAAGGAGTGCAAAAGAGATCAGTTTTCTTCAATACAGGAGTGAGTTGCCTCACACCCTTCCATTTCATTTTACATGCTATGTACATTTTACAGCAAACCAAATATTTTCTGGATACAGTTGAGGGGTTTTTCATTGGTCCAGCCCCTCAGTTCACCTTGGTGGGGGGTACCTTACACAGTGGTCTTTCCCCATTGAGCCTTTGCCGCAGCTGCCCCAAGCTTTAGTGCGTCCCTCAGCACGTAGTCCTGGACCTTGGAATGTGCCAGTCTGCAACATTTGGTCGGGAACAACTCTTTGCGCTGGAAGACCAGCAAGTTTCCGGCAGACCAAAGGGCGTCTTTCACCGAATTGATAGTCCTCCAGCAGCAGTTAATTAAGGCAACGTAATTTTTTTTTATTATTGCCAAAATATACTTTATTCATAAAAATCTGTAAAAATTACATTACCAGTTTCAAACAGCACCAAGTCAAAAAATACAAACAGTGCAAAGGAGGTCTGTTTACTTCATTACAATCATGAGTTGCCTCACAACCCTTCCATTTCACATTTGTCATGCCAATTACATTTTTACATTTACAGCACACAAAATTTTCCCGATACAGTTCGAGGGGTTTCCCATGGATCCAGCCCCTCAGTTCAGCTTGGTGGGGGGACCTTACACTGTGGTCTTTCCCCATTGAGCCTTTGCTGCGGCTGCCCCAAGCTTTAGTTCGTCCCTCAGCACATAGTCCTGGACCTTGGAATGTGCCAGTCTGCAACATTCGGTCGTGGACAACTCTTTGCACTGGAAGACCGGCAAGTTTCCAGCAGACCAAAGGGCATCTTTCACCGAATTGATAGTCCTCCAGCAGCAGTTGATGTTTGTCTCGGTGTGCGTCCCTGGGATCAGCCCGTAGAGCACAGACTCCTGTGTTACCGAACTGCTTGGGATGAACCTCGACAAAAACCACTGCATCTCTTTCCACACCTGCTTTGCAAAGACACATTCCAAGAGGAGGTGGGCAACCGTCTCTTCTCCACCACAGCCACAGCGGGGGTATTGTGCGGAAGGGACGAGACTTCGGGCGTGCATGAAGGATCTGACGGGCAGGGCCCTTCTCACCACCAGCCAAGCTACATCTTGGTGCTTGTTTGAAAGTTCTGGTGATGAGGCATTCCGCCAAATGACTTTGGTGGTCTGCTCGGGGAACCATCCGACAGGATCCCCCGTCTCCTTTTCCCGTAGGGCCTTGAGGACATTCCGTGCAGACTACTGCCTGATGAATCGGTGGTCAAAGGTGTTTGCCCGCAGAAACTGCTCCACAAAGGATAGGTGGTACGGCACGGTCCAACTGCATGGAGCGTTCCGCGGCAATGTGACCAGGCCCATCCTTTGCAACGCCGGGGACGTAAGAAGCACAACAACCAATTTATATTCAGCAAGCTTCCACAAACAGCGAAGAGATAATGACCAATTAATCTGTCTTTTTAGTGATGTTGGTTGATGGATAAATATTGACCAGAACACCAAGAGAACTCCCTGCTCTTCTTTGTAAGAGTACCATTTTGCATCCACCTGAGAGAACAGACGGTGTCTCGGTTTAATGTCTCATGCGAAATCTATCTAATTTGCATATGAATTAATTAATGTTGACCTTTGTCTGATGTGAGTGTTACAATTTTATAATTTTTACATAAGTATGTGCATTTCTTCTTTTTATTTGTTCATGGGAAGTGGGTATTGCTGGCATGGTCAGTGTTTGTTGCCCATCCCTAATTGCCCTTGACACTTGAGTTGTTTGCTAGGCCATTTCAGAGGGCAGTTAAGAGTCAATCATATTGCTGTGGATCTGGAGTCACATGAAGGCCAAAGATTTCCTTCCCTAAAGGATATTAGTGAATCAGATGGGTTTTTATAGCAATCAATGATAGCTTCATAGCACCATTACTGATACTCTTTTTTATTTCCAGATTTTTATTAATTAATTGAATTTAAATTCCATCAGCTGCCATGGGGGGAATTTGAGCCCTTATCCCAAAAGTCATTACCCCAAGCCTCTGGAGTATTAGTTCACTGACATTACCACTACGCCACCATCTCCCCTCGGCTGTCTTAGTTTACGCTACTTTGTGGTCAGGGGAATGCAGAACTCAGCATGTGTCAGCTTCCTGTCCTCTAACTGTTGCTTTTATGATATTAGAAACTTAAAGGTAAATTTTTAAAGTCGGAATTGCACTAATGGAGTTATAGTACTTTATAGAAGTGATCTCATAAATGATGCTTGATGCCAAATGTCAAACTGAGACAGATTTAGCTGCAGATGCACTGTGATTCTTGCATCACTGGAAAACAAAAAGACTTCTTTCCATTAAAACATAATATGTATTATATAATTGCACAATTAAAACAACACGTTAAGTACAAAAGTTTGTGATTGCCTTGAATGTCTCTGTATGTTTTAATCACATCCTGTGTATTTCTGTTGATTTATTTAAAGGAGTGTTTTTTGTCATTAGAAATAGATGTAAAATGGCTGTTCACCATTTTTCTCACAATGGCATTTAGTGTAAGTTACACAATGATGTTTATGTGATACAATGATATGTAAGTTACATTTGAATCTTATGCAGTGTTTGCTGGAGAAAAATACTTTTGACAAATATAGAACTCCTTTAATATTTTTGAACATGAAGTGTTGTTGTCATAATTAATAGAAAATGGCTGAGAAGATTACTGAGCCCAAAAGCATGCGGGAGCTAAATTGATGTAAATAGGAAAGATCTTTGTCTGGTCCAAGTGATTTACAGACAATAAACTACTGGGAGTCACTGAACTGCCATTGACTCCTGTGAACTGTGTCAGCATCAACATAAATTATTTATTTTCTGTAAATAACCTGTCCTCACAGGTTATTATTGTGTCCTATTTATACATGACATGTATCATTTGGATAATATACTTTAAGATATTTCATAATACTTGTGTCAGTTTATCACTGTTTTCAGATGCACTTACCATTCTGGATGCAGAGTAATTTCAAATTGAGCATAATTGGCACACAACTTCCCTTATCATTAGTCGCTAGAAATGGCTTGAACATTTCATGTTTGCACGGATTTGTTCTCCTCTCTTAAAACAACTTACTATTCCAAAAATCTCTTGGAATACAAGGAAAACTATGAGAAGTGGCCCACTCAAACCGCTATCTTCCCCCTTGATTCTCACCTCAAATACTAAATGCAACAAACTTGTGGATTTCAAAGATTTCTGCTGCTTCCTCTCTCAAATATCATAGAATCATAGAAAGTTATAACACAGAAAGAGGCCATTCGGCCTATTGTGTCCATGTCAGCTGACAAGGAGCCTTTCTGTCCCAGTCTCCCAACCCTGAACTCTCACCACTTTGCAGTTTCTCCCCCGTTGCCCTCTCCAAATTTATCTCTTCTGTGGGACTCACCTCCTGCTTTCCTGATCCCCTCTCTACCTAATTTCAGATCAATCAACGACCACTCCTGGCCCTGTGCTAGTGTCATGTTAATAGTTCCCTTTCCTTAAGCACAATCCCTCTTTCTTTCAAATGTCACAGCTGCGTGGTGAGGGGCGTGAGTGGTCCCCACTGTTCAACGACCACCTGACCGCAGCAAGTGTTTTTGTTTCTAGGGTTTTAACCCCTCTGTGTTTTATTTGTCAAATAAACAATCGGCTTCAGGTTTTCTTGTAAGTTTAAAGCAGAATATTTACTATTTATTGAGCAATATTCACTCCCAAAATGGTCGCAATCGCACACACATTCACCCGCACACACACACACACACACACACACACACATGAAGCGACAGAGAGAAAAAAGAGGTAAGCCATTTGAAGTGAGGTAGGTTTTTAGGGTTCATGGTAACCTGTTGAATCTTCTCAGAAGTCAATTTCTTCTTTAAAGTTGCAGGCCTGGGTTGTTTGCAGATTTCTCTGTTGGTTGAAATTTCAGTCTGGAGACAGGGGATCACTTTCAGTTCTCTGCTGCACAAGTTGAAGTGTAGAACTCACAGCAGGGAACCTTCTTTTTGACTAGCTGGATTTTCTCCCAGCTCTCAGCAGGACAGGTTTTGGTGATGTTTGTCCTGATTCTCTCTCTCTCTCTCTCTCTCTCCAGAGAGCTACTTTTAATGTCAAAATGGTTTCACGTCTTGCCTCTGTTGTGAGACATAGATCTTCCTCCATGTGGTGACCGACAATGGCCCAGTATGTGACTTCATCACACCTTCTTTGTTTCAGAAGAATCTATTCAATTCAAAATGTCTCTTGATGGGCTCAGGATGGGTGTAATAGACACCTCCTAGCTTGCAGTGTATCAAAGAACAAAGGACAGTACAGCACAGGAACAGGCCATTTGGCCCTCCAAGCCTGCACCTATCTTGATGCCTGTCTAAACTAAAACCTTCTGCACTTCCGGGGACCGTATCCCTCTATACCCATCCTATTCATGTATTTGTCAAGATGCCTCTTAAACGTCACTATCGTACCTGCTTCCACCACCTCCCCCGGCAGCAAGTTCCAGGCACTCACCACCCTCTGTGTAAAGAACACGCCTCGCACATCCCCTCTAAACTTTGCCCCTCGCACCTTAAACCTATGTCCCCTAGTAACTGACTCTTCCACCCTGGGAAAAAGCTTCTGACTATCCACTCTGTCCATGCCACTCATAACTTTCTAAACCTCTATCATGTCGCCCCTCCACCTTCGTCGTTCCTGTGAAAACAATCCGAGTTTATCCAACCTCTCCTCATAGCTAATGCCCTCCAGACCAGGCAACATCCTGGTAAACCTCTTCTGTACCCTCTCCAAAGCCTCCATGCCCTTCTGGTAGTGTGGCGACCAGAATTGCACACAATATTCAATAGTGTGGCCTAACTAAGGTTCTGTACAACTGCAGCATGACTTGCCAATTTTTATACTCAATGCCCTGACCGATGAAGGCAAGCATGCCGTATGCCTTCTTGACTACCTTATCCACCTGCGTTGCCACTTTCAGTGACCTGTGGGCCTGTACGCCCAGATCTCTCTGCCTGTCAATACTCCTAAGGGTTCTGTCATTTACTGTATACTTCCCACCTGTATTAGATCTTCCAAAATGCATTACCTCACATTTGTCCGGATTAAACTCCATCTGCCATTTCTCTGCCCAAGTCTCCAACCGATCTATATCCTGCTGTATCCTCTGACAATCCTCATCACTATCCGCAACTCCACCAACCTTTGTGTCATCCGCAAACTTACTAATCAGACCAGCTACATTTTCCTCTAAATCATTTATATATAATACTAACAGCAAAGGACCCAGCACTGATCCCTGCGGAACACCACTAGTCACAGCCTCCATTCAGAAAAGCACCCTTCCACTGCTACCCTCTGTCATCCATCTTGCCAGCTCACCTCTGATCCCATGTGACTTCACCTTTTGTACCAGTCTGCCATGAGGGACCTTGTCAAAGGCTTTAATGAAGTCCATGTAGACAACATCCACTGCCCTTCCTTCATCAATCATCTTCGTCACTTCCTCAAAATACTCAATCAAGTTAGTGAGACAACACCTCCCCTTCACAAAACCATGCTGCCTCTCGCTAATAAGTTCATTTGTTTCCAAATGGGAGTAAATCCTGTCCCGAAGAAGCCTCTCTAATAATTTCCCTACCACTGACGTGAGGCTCACCGGCCTATAATTTCCTGGGTTATCCTTGCTACCCTTCTTAAACAAAGGAACAACATTGGCTGTTCTCCAGTCCTCTGGGACCACAGCTGTAGCCAATGAGGATAAAAAGATTTCTGTCAAGGCCCCAGCAATTTCTTTCCTTACCTCCCTCAGTATTCTGGGGTAGATCCCATCAGGCCCTGGAGACTTATCTACCTCAATGCTTTGGAAGACGCCCAACACTTCCTCCTTTTTGATAATGACATGACCCAGACTATCTACACTCCCTTCCCTAGACTCATCATCCAAAGAGAAAGTCTTTCTCTTTTGTGAATACTGATGCAAAGTACTCATTTAGTACCTCGCCCATTTCCTCTGGCTCCACATAGATTCCCTTCTCTGTCCTTGAGTGGGCCAACCCTTTCCCTGGTTACCCTCTTGCTCTTTATATACGTATAAAAAGCCTTGGGATTCTCCTTAATCCTGTTTGCCAATGACTTTTCATGACCCCTTTTAGCCCTCCTGACTCCTTGCTTACGTTCCTTCCTACTTTCTTTATATTCCTCAAGGGCTTCGTCTGTTCCCAGCCTTCTAGCCCTTACGAATGCTTCCTTCTTCTTTTTGACTCGGCTCACAATATCCCTCGTTATCCAAGGTTCCTGAAACTTGCCAAACTTATCCTTCTTCCTCACAGGAACATGCCAGTCCTGGATTCTAATCAACTGACGTTTGAAAGACTCCCACATGTCAGATGTTGATTTACCCTCAAACAGCCGCCCCCAATCTAAATTCTTCAGTTCCTGCTTAATATTGTTATAATTAGCCTTCCCCCAATTTAGCACCTTCACCCGAGGACTACTCTTATCCTTATCCACAAGTACCTTAAAACTTACCGAATTATGGTCACTGTTCCCGAAATGCTCCCCTACTGAGACTTCAACCACTTGGCTGGGCTCATTCCCCAATACCAGGACCAGTACGGCCCCTTCCCTAGTTGGACTATCTACATATTGTTTTTAGAAGCTCTCCTAGATGCTCCTTACAAATTCTGCCCATCCAAGCCCCTAGCACTGTGAGTCCCAGTCAATATAGGGGAAGTTAAAATCACCCACCACTACAACCCTGTTACCTTTACATCTTTCCAAAATCTGTCGACATATCTGCTCCTCTACCTCCCGCTGGCTGTTGGGAGGCCTGTAGTAAACCCCCAACATCATGACTGCACCCTTCCTATTCCTGAGCTCCACCCATATTGCCTCGCTGCATGACCCCTCCGAGGTGTCCTCCCACAGTACAGCTGTGATATTCTCCTTAAGCAGTAATGCAACTCCCCCACCCCTTTTACATCCCCCTCTATCCCGCCTGAAGCTTCTAAATCCCGGAACATTTAGCTGCCAAACTTGTCCTTCCCTCAACCAAGTCTCTGTAATAGCAACAACATCATAGTTCCAAGTACTAATCCAAGCTCTAAGTTCATCTGCCTTACCTGTTATACTTCTTGCATTGAAACAAATGCACATCAGACCACCAGTCCCACTGTGCTCAGCAACATCTCCCTGCCTGCTCTTCCTCTTAGTCTTACTGGCCTGATTTACTAGTTCGCCCAGTTATTTCACCTGCTGTCCTACTGCTCTGGTTCCCACCCCCCTGCCACACTAGTTTAAACCCTCCCGAGTGACGCTAGCAAACCTCGCAGCCAGGATATTTGTGCCCCTCCAGTTTAGATGCAACCCGTCCTTCTTGTACAGATCCCACCTGTCCCGGAAGAGATCCCAATGATTCAGATATCTGAAACCCTCCCTCCTACACCAGCTGTTCAGCCACGTGTTTTGCTGCACTATCTTACTATTTCTAGTCTCACTGGCACATGGCACAGGCAGTAATCCCGAGATTACAACCCTGGAGGTCCTGTCTTTTAACTTTCTACCTAACTCCCTGAACTCCCCCTGCAGGACCTCGTCACTCTTCCTGCCTATGTCGTTGGTACCGATGTGTACCACAACCTCTGGCTATTCACCCTCCCCCTTCAGAATGCCCCCTGTCCGTTCAGAGATATCCTTGACCCTGGCACCAGGGAGGCAACATACCATCCTGGAGTCTCTTTCACATCCACAGAAGCGCCTATCTGTACCCCTGACTATAGAGTCCCCTATAACTGTTGCTCTTCTGCGCTTTGCCCCTCCCTGCTGAACAACAGAGCCAGCCATGGTGCCACTGCTCTGGCTGCTGCTGTTGTTTTCCCCTGATAGGCCATCCCCCCCAACAGTGTCCAAAACGGTATACTTGTTAGAGAGGGGGATAGCCACAGGGGATTCCTGCACTGACTGCCTGCCCCTTCTAGCGGTCACCCATCTATCTGCCTGCACCTTGGGTGTAACCACTTCTCTAAAACTCCTGTCGGTGACACTTTCTGCCACCTGCATGCTCCTAAGTGCATCCAGTTGCTGCTCCAACCGATCCATGCGGTCTGTGAGGAGCTGTAACTGGGCACACTTCCTGCAGATGTAGTCGTCCGGAACGCTGGTAGCGTCACGGACCTCCCACATCTCACAGGTGAAGCACTTTACCCCTCTAACTGACATTTCTAGCACTAATTAATAAATTAATTTAAAATAATTAAATACTTATTAAATCCTTACCAAATTTTGTTACAATTAACTATATGGTCCCTGGTGCTAGAGTTCTACTATAAATATTAAATGCTAACTAAATACAGTAATCTCCTCCCTCCGGTTTAGTTACTCTACTTATTAATTAATTAGTTAATTAGGGTTTTAATCAATTTTTATCAATGTTTTATTTTCAAATTCAATACAGATTCCCTCCCAGCCAATCAGGTCACAGCTTTCCTGTGACGTCACTTTCAGTTTTGTTTTTCAGTTTTTTTTCCATCCGAGGTAACTTACCGGAAGTCCGGAACTCCGCCCTCCGAGTCTTCTCCCTGGATGTAGGCCGCGAATCCCCGAGGTAAGTTTTTTATACTTACTGGTCCGGAACTCCGCCCTCCGAGTCTTCTCCCTTTTGTACTTGCCAGACAATAGGAAAGTTTGAATATACAAGACCAGAACTTTTGATCTTTGGTGGCCATTTTTTCCAGCACATTGTTCACTTTTTAAAAGAAAAGTCAATTTTTATAACTCTTCAGTTTGAGTTCTTGTATTTTCAATCGCTGCACTTCATGTCAGCGTCACACAAACCACTGTCATCACTCCCTACTCAAAAGCACCACTTCAGCCTTTCTGTCCTCTGTGTCATCCAATTTCTAACTTTCCTTTATAAGGTCCTCAAGCGTGTCATCACCTCATAGCTCCCTGCCCACTTCAATACAACTTCAGCCCATGTCAAAACCCTGAGACTGCCCTGGCCAAATTAGGTCCAAGGGACTGCCCTTGCATGGCCAGTCCACTTTTTCAGGTTCACCCAATGCATCTTTACCATCAACTTTGCTTCCCTTCCTTGCATTGTCAGCTCCAGAGCCTGCTCATGGAAATATTCTTGGTCCTTTCCTTTCCCTTGTGTACACATTAACAGTGGTAGTATTATCTGCAGACATGGGGATACTTGTGGCAACCAACTTTAGCTTTTCAACAGCAACAACTTGCATTTATATAGTGTCTTTAACATAGTGAAACATCCCAAAGTGCTTCGCAGGAACGTAATTTGACAAAATTTCAGAATTTCCTCCCACAGCCACCTCTCTGCTGTCAGACTGCTTTTCCCACAACAACTAGTAGTTGAGTAACAACATCATTCCTGGCCCTGTTACAAAGTCCATCCCCTTGCCACTGACTCCTATGTGCCTCTCTCGAGCTAAACAAGACCAGGTGAACCATGGAAGCCTAACGACAAACTGAGTTTCAAATCTGACATCTTTTCCATGACCAAGACTGATTATACCCATCTCCACAAAATGTCTGCCTCCATCCCTATGTCAGCCCCATCTCTGCTGAAAGGCTTATTCATAACATTTTCACTTCGAAACTCTATTATTCTCATGCTCTCCTCACTGGCTATCTGTTGTTCTATTCCATAAAGCCCAACTTGTCCTAAACACTGCCATATATTGTCCTACATTACGCCTGACTCACCCATCGCTCCTGTTTCCATAGACCTATACTGCCTCCCGACCTTGAGTGCAGTAAATTTAGAATCCTCAACTTTGTTTTCTGATCACTCCATGGCCTCACACCTCTACCGATCCACATCCTGAGGGTTACCATTGACCAGAAACTGAACTGGACCAGCCACATAAATGCTGTGGCTGCAAGAGCAGGTCAGAGGCTAGGAATTCTGTGGCGAGTAACTCATCTCTTGTCTCCCCAATGCCTGACCACCTTCTACAAGGCAGAAATCAGGACTGTGATGGAATACTCTCCACTTGCCTGGATGGGTGCAGCTCCAAAACACTCGAGAAGCTCAACACCATCCAGGACAAAGGAGCCCGCTTGATTGGCAGCCCATCCACCACCTTCAACATTCACTCCCTTCACTAAAATAAAAGCAAAATACTACAAATGCTGGAAATCTAAAATAAAAACAAGAAATGCTAAAAATACTCAGCAGGCAGCATCTGTGGAGAGGGAAGCAGAATTAACCTTTCAGGTCAGTGACCCTTCACTCCCTTCATCACTGATGCACAGTGGTAGCAGTGTGTATCATCTACAAGATGCACTACAGCAACTCACCAAGGCTCCTTCGACAGCACTTCAAAACATGTGACCTCTACCACCTAGGAGGTCAAGGGCAGCATATGCAAAGGAACACCACCACCTGCCAATTCCCCTCCAAGCCACTCACGATCCTGACTTGGAACTATAATCACCATCTGTTCACTGTCGCTAGGTCAAAATCCTGGAACACCCAGCACAGTGGGTGTATCTGCAGCCCAAGGACTGTAGTGGTTCAAGAAGGCAGCTCACCACCACCTTCTCAAGGGCAGTTAGGGATGGGAAATAAATGCTGGCACAGTGGCGTAGTGGTTAGCACCGCAGCCTCACAGCTCCAGCGACCCGGGTTCAATTCTGGGTACTGCCTGTGTGGAGTTTGAAAGTTCTCCCTGTGTCTGCGTGGGTTTCCTCCAGGTGCTCCGGTTTCCTCCCACAGCCAAAAGACTTGCAGGTTGATAGGTAAATTGGCCATTATAAATTGCCCCTAGTATAGGTAGGGGAATATAGGGACAGGTGAGGATGTGGTAGGAATATGGGATTAGTGTAGGATTAGTATAAGTGGGTGGTTAATGGTCGGCACAGACTCGGTGGGCTGAAGGGCCTGTTTCAGTGCTGAATCTCCAAATCAAATTAAATCAAAATCAAATACTTGTTAATTCTTGAAGGAGAAAAGGATAAGCTATTAGTTGTCCAGCTGGTCCTTCATTCTGGTGTCCAAATATGCGTAGACAGCTGCCTTTTGGAACAGTTCTTTTCAGGCAATGTTAAGGATTAGTCTGGCAGACGTTCTAGGAGATTCACTGCACCAGGGGTTTCAGCTATCACACTGGATTCTCAGGGTTTCTCAAAGAGGTGGAAAAAGGATGAGCTGGTGGCTTCTCTCTTAGCAAGCTTACCTCCAACTGACTCAAAGCAATATCCAAAACGAAACCAACTCTTGATCACCATAAATCTTGACATGTCACTTCTCTGTGAACAACTCCCCTAGTCATCCAGGCTCCTGCTGTTTACTTAGCTTAAGACATGTGACTTCCAGTAAGGGTTTGTTTTTAAACAAAATCTCAAATCCTTCCAGTGACCTTTAAAAAACCCAAAATCCAGCATGTATGGAATCTCTTCAGTCTTTCAAATGAATCCACTTCCACAATTTTTAAATACGAGTCCTCAAAAAATATTTAAAAATGGAAGCACTTTCATAACACTTACCCTTGGATGCAATTATCTAAGTCATCACAGACCAGCATCAATTTTGGGTCATGCCTTTTTACAGCACAGATCCATGTTGCCTGGTGCATTTAATATTCAGGGCAACAAATCTGTGAATTTTAGACACACTCTTCTAGTAACTCTTTGCTGATGTTTGTTGTAGCAAGGTGATCTTTTTAGAGAGACAAGGATAGAGTGCAACAGTGTTGCTCCATAACTCCACGCAGACCACTTTATAACAGGAGCCCTGCCTTGCTTCCCACAGCATCATGGAAGCACATCGCATGGGGAATTTGAGGTACCTCCTTAACACAACATGTTACTGCTGTAGTACATGATGCCACTCTACTGCAATCTTTTTAATAGCACTGCATTTGAAAAATTTAATCTGTGCTCCTAAAATCCAAGATTTAGGAACGTCACTATTGCAGTGCTGAGCAGTTTCTACTGGCAACAATTTTTAAGTTCCTCCCTCTACAATTTTCCCAGTGGATGAAAAACCAAGTTCAACTCAAATCGGTAGTTAACATTAACCACTACTTTACAAAGGTCTGTGTCATCTCCTTTGGGTGTTTATCACGCAAGTATCTTGAATAAATACCTCATAACCAAGCTATTTCAACTATATACAGTGGTCTCGTGGCATCATCCACAATAGCGCTAAGGTGATCACTCTTAATACTGCTGAGCCTTAGAACAAAAGAACAAAGATAATTACAGCACAGGAACAGGCCCTTCGGCCCTCCAAGCCTGCGCCGATCCAGATCCTCTATCTAAACATGTCGCCTATTTTCTAAGGGTCTGTATCTCTTTGCTTCCTGCCCATTCATGTATCTGTCTAGATACATCTTAAAAGATGCTATCGTGCCCGCGTCTACCACCTCCGCTGGCAACACGTTCCAGGCACCCACCACCCTCTGCGTAAAGAACTTTCCACGCATATCCCCCCTAAACTTTTCCCCTCTCACTTTGAAGTCGTGACCCCTAGTAACTGAATCCCCCACTCTGGGAAAAAGCTTCTTGCTATCCACCCTGTCGATACCTCTCATGATTTTGTACACCTCAATCAGGTCTCCCCTCAACCTCCGTCTTTCTAATGAAAATAATCCTAATCTACTCAACCTCTCTTCATAGCTAGCACCCTCCATACCAGGCAACATCCTGGTGAACCTCCTCTGCACCCTCTCCAAAGCATCTACATCCTTTTGGTAATGTGGCGACCAGAACTACACGCAGTATTCCAAATGTGGCCGAACCAAAGTCTTATACAACTGTAACATGACCTGCCAACTCTTGTACTCAATACCCCGTCCGATGAAGGAAAGCATGCCGTATGCCTTCTTGACCACTCTATTGACCTGCGTTATAAAGGGAAGAAGTGCTTTGCTGAGAAGCTCATTCTCAACATGTAAATCAAACATCCCAGTCCAAGGATGGTTCTGTCAAAGTTGCATTTCTAAGGATTTTAAAGCACATCACTTAACAAAAGACCAATTAAAGCTATCACATTAATGATGTTCCAGTAGTTGAACGTTTAATCTGTGGCACATTGTACAGCCACAGATTAACTCTCCTATCAGCATTATGTTATTTAAAGAGATTTAAAATTCCCAATGTTCTCTGCAAGGTGCTGACTCATGCTGAGGTAGTTTCACACATACCTGCTGCCCTCCAGTAATTTGTGTAAGTAATCACTCCTCATAAGTGAGAGTTGAGGGGCAGTAGGCAGTTTGATTGTGGGAGTGTCGGAGCCAATCCCAATCCCATTTTCACCTGATATTCACACAATGCAGCAGTCACTGAATAGTGATCAGTGGCAGGAACCCAGGCAGTTTGTCCTCCTCCATTCCCTGGAGACGCTGACACCGATTGCTGTGCTTAGTTGTTTGCCCCTGGCTCATTCAGCAT
The DNA here is from genome assembly GCF_036365525.1 of Heterodontus francisci. Lineage (NCBI taxonomy): Eukaryota > Metazoa > Chordata > Chondrichthyes > Heterodontiformes > Heterodontidae > Heterodontus > Heterodontus francisci. The sequence continues at coordinate 49,357,569 of NC_090393.1, forward strand.
AGATCAGAAATCTAACCTGAGGCAATCTAGTCTGGTTGAAGTTCCACAATGCATAGTCTATCACTGAGCCATCAGCAGAAATCAGATTCTGCCATTCTTAATCTTGAAGACATGTTTCAATTACAGCACAAGTTACACCCAAATAATATGAATTGTATTGCACATTGTTTAGTATTTTTAAAATATCCAATCTTTCACAAAGGATGGGTGTTGTAAGTGTAGAAGCAGTTCAGTAAGAATTTTTTCACTGCCACCTAAATTATTACAGTTGATGCCAAGACTTTTATCATTGGAAAGGTCTTTATCCAGTAACTAAGTGTTCTGTAGTGCATGTCAGAAAGCTGTATTGACTACGAATAATCACTCAGCTTTCCTGCAAAGTGATTGACATGTGAAGCAAATAGGCACTGGAGACCATTTGGAAAGGTAGAGAATCTCCAAACAAGAAGTGGAAGTTTAGCCCAGTTGGTGGACTTGATTCTTATTGACTGCATCTAGGTGCCAGCATGCATGTCGTGGAACGGTCGCAAGATTCCATTTGTTACCCACATCTGAACTGCAGTAATCAAATATGTGTCTTGTTAGCGCTCAGCATCCCATAATGATGCAGGTTGACATTAAAGCAGCGCAAGAAATTGATGATCTGAGGCTATATCCTAAATGTATTCTTTCAAAATAAGTTTCACATTGAGTTGCAAACAGACATATTTTTAAAGCTCCTGGCGGATCTCAGCAGCGAGCTTAAAAAGAGGCGTGGTGCATGTGCGCCGTGGAGCCGCCGTGATATTTCGCATGGTGGTTCATTTACATGGAGGAGGCAGAACACCCATCCCCGAAGATGTAGAGGGGGCGGCCACTCCGTCCCCGGCAACGGCGTCCAGCACCATCGCGCTGGCACTGGTGCCATTTTAAAAGGGCTTCAAGCCCTTCAGTTACATTTACATTTTTTAAATGACAAATTTTCCAATAAACTAAAATAAAATTTTATTCACAATTCCAATCTCCTCTCCCATCCCTCCAATGAATAATTTGCTTATTATTTGTCCTATCCCCCACCCCCCCGCCCCCAGAAAAGTAAATTTCCGATCACGACCTTTCCCCACCACCCCCCCCCCCCCCCCCCCCACCCCCCCAAACTTTCTTTCCTTTAACCTTCATCAGCATTTTGGGGGAGAGAGTTCCAGATTTCCACTTTTAACTTTTAAAGTGATGCCCCTTTGTTCCAGATTGTGTTTGTGTATGTGTGTGTGTGTGTGTGTGTGTGTGAGTGAGTGAGTGAGACTGGTACCAGGCTAGCATTTTAAGGGTTTGGATATACAGACAGCACATTAATGTTCTAAAGCATTCACTGCAAAGTGGCAGATCATAGCATTCCTGGTAGCAATTCTCCTGCACAATGAGTCAGATATTTCAGCTGTTCCACTGAGACGAGCTTCAGAGCTGGATGGAGCAAGGAACCTTCCAAAGGGACCAAATGAAACTTGGAGTGTGAGTTACCCCAGACTACTCTTAGGCTTCTGCTGGCTCCCAATTACAGACAACATTAGGAGGGGTTTAGGAGGTTACTTTCCGTCTCTCTCCATCTAGAAATGAGATTTGTATATGAGACCTGAAACACTGGAAAAGAGGAAAATTAACACACACCTCCTACTCCCTCTCCCAAAAATGTTTGTGCACTGGAGATTAACCCGAGATATTGCCTTCATTGAATAAGTATAGGAGGCGGCTTAAGTCAACCACACTCATTTATTAAAGTGCTTTTTTTTTGGCTTAAAATGCAGGATTCTGTTTATCTAAGGTTTATTGTCCATTTGCCTGGTTATTAATTGCTGACTCTATAAAATATATAGAGGTACGAATTTCTCTGGTAACTGTGTACTAACATAGTGCCTGCTGGTGCCAGTGCTACAGAATCGAAAAAATGTGATGTTTCTGGCCACTTCTGACACAGCCCACGTGGTTGCCCTGACTGACAGTGCGCTAGCGTGGACGTGCCATGCACACGGTGGAAGCATGCAGAGTGGGCAGATCAAGATGCCAAACAGCTTCTAATGCTGATTTGTCACACGGTCTTCCCATTTGGATCATGCAGGTCCAGTTAATGCCCTCTTCTAGTCAGTCCCCCAGCTGAGCTGCAGGATAGACACCGCCCCCACTAGTGCCGTTTAAAAGACTAGACATCCAACCTGCAGGTGAGGTGCTTTTGGCTTACTTTTGCCTTGCATTGTGTGTGGAATTACTGTGGCACTTTCTTGGGGGAGTTTTGGAGAGTTGGTGGATTTTGAAGGGAGTGTTGCTGCATCCTGACTGGGAGGTCAAAGGCATTTTCAGCCTTGTGTACAGAAAGCTGGCTAGAGTTATGAGGTCTGTAGTTGCAATCCCTCTCGGGTTGCAAAACCACAGGAACATGGAGCACAGGCTACGAAGAGGGAAAGCTGTAAGCAGAGAACTCCCAACATAGGAACATAGGAAGTAGGAGCAGGAGTAGGCCATTCGGCCCCTCACACCTGTTCCTCCATTCAACTAGATCATGGCTGATCTTCCACCTCAATGCCATTTTCTGGCACTATCCCCATATTCCTTGATATCTTTAATATTGTTACTGTCAAGGTGGGAGGAGTGCACTGACTTTTCTAGTTCCGCTTCTCCACAGGTCACAACATATATTTAGATGTTTACCCAGTTACTGATGCAATCAATCATATACTGTACTCTTTAACCCAGAATAACATACACCAACCAGGTTTCTTTAATAAACAACAAAATTATCAGTTTATTATAAAACAAGATATAACCAGTAATGAAGCAAAGCATTAACACACAGATTGAAATATGAAAGTTCCCTTTTACATTAGACACACACACACACACAGGTTAACCGAAAAATAGAGATGTTCTCTTTAGAGCTCTGTTACAAAAAAAGGCAAAAAAGAATACTTTGGCCAAATACTTGCTAATTCTTGAAGAAAAAAGAGAAGATATGGAGAGATGTCTGTTGTTCCTTTTTGGTTTGGCGTGCCAGCTATGCGTAAACGGCTGTCACTGGGATCTTTCTAGAGCAGTTCTTTTTAGGCGACATTGAGGATCAATTTAGCAGGCTTTCCAGGAGAAATGTGGCAACAAGAGTTTCCGGCAGACCGTTCAGGAGAAGTGCAGCATCAGTTTATCTATTCCTTTCTCAGGAAGTTCTTAAAGAGGTGGAAGACGGTACTGATGGTGATTGCACTCTTGGCTGGTTTTCTCCAACTGCCTTCAAAACAGTCCACACCCAAACACACTGTCCAAAGCAAAACCAAAAACAATATCTCAAGCATCAAGTCTCCTGACCCCTATAAATCTTGGCCTGTCACTTCTCCATAAACATCTCCCCCAAATCAAAAAACCCCTGCTGCGTATTTATCTGAAGACAGGTGACTTCCAGTGAATGTTGTTTTCAAACAAGACCTCTCAGTGTGCTTTCAATGACCCCAGTGAAAAAAATCCATGGAATCCTTTTCACTTTTCCCAAATAAAAGAGTGTCCATAATTCTAAAATACATGAGTCCTCATCATTTTCAAATGCATTTCATTACAAAGAGTGGGATGAAAAATATTTTAAAACACATTTTCACACTCATACTCATTCACTCTTTACCTGTAGCTAATACAGTTCTGCTTTGTACCATCTTAGCACTCAGCTAACTCAAAGCAAAGTTAAATCCTATACAAAGCATCCACAATTGCATTATTTTTTCCCCACAATGTGCATAATCTTTAAGTGATAAGGTTACAATGGGAAACTCTATTGGAATAGTCTGGCCTTCTGGTTTTTGAATTTTTCCACAAAGGCTAGGGGTTATGATCAGTAAATGTCCTCTTGTAGGCACTTTCTCCACAGACAGTTGGCAGCTGCTTCCGGACAATGACAGTGCAGCTCCCTTTTAGGAAGGGCAGACTGCCTTTAAAATGTGCAGGCTAGCTGTAACACGTGCTAGCTACGCACACTGCTGGGGCCCCTGTTGAGAGTATAGCCAGCCAGCAGCGCGTTTCACACTGGGCTGCACACTGAAATCATTGAAATGAGGAGGCGGCATGAAATTTGCATTCTGCCTGCCTCAATGGGACCGGGCAGGGGTAATCGTGAATTGCTACTCCTCACCTGAAAACAGGAGCAATCCAACTTTTCCCCCAATAAGTTTACAGATTTCCTTTGTTTAGCAATATTGTGAACACAGTTCTGAAAGGACATGCTTAATAGTCTTGGGAAGTCACCAAGACATGAAATTACAGTTGGTGATATTAAACAAAGGCTTAGCATGTTTGTGTGCCATTCCTTTATCAAGTATTTTAACGTGTGTTAAAATGAACAGGTTATTGTCTCTGCTAAAATAGCAGACAGAAGAAGGCCATGCAAACGTGTTAGGTGTTTGTCCATTACAATTACCAGCAGTCATTTCTAAAGTACAATGACCAATGGACTTTGTATCCCATTGTGTGGAGACAAATTGGGGGTTAAATTGGGCAGCTTAGCGCCCGTTTTTCAGGTGTTATGTGGCCTCCTAAGGCCCCAAAATGACAGGCGGGAAGCTGCCGATGAGAAGGGCACTGCCCACCATATTATGTACAGACAAACGAGGGGCATCTTTTACCATGCCTGAACGAAGCATTTGTTCCTTTGCATATGCAATAAAGAGGCTAACACATGCTTCAGATCCCTGCAGCATTGGCTTTCCCCAAATTATTTTAAAAATAATTCTAAAGGTTGGTTGACACCGCCAACAATGCAGCACTCCTTCAGAGGTATCAGCCAGCTGGAAAATGAAGCATCAGGCTTGGCAGTGAAGCCCACTATAAAGAAAGAAAAGTTTGCATTTATCTAATGCCACAGGACATCTCAAAGCACTTTACAGCTAATGAAGTGTTATTGTTTAATGTTGGGAATGTTATAGCCAATTTGCGCACAGCGAGGTCCCACAAACAGCCATGTGATATTAACCAGATAATCTGTTTTAATGATGTGGGTTGAGGGATAGATATTTGCCAGGACACCAAGGAGAACTGCTGTGCTCTTCTTCAAAATAGTGCTATTGGATCTTTTTTGTACACCTGAGAGGGCAGATTGGGCCTCAGTTTAATGTCTCATCTGGAAGATGGCATCCCATCTGTATAGCAATGGAGTGTTGGCTTAGATTATGTGCTCAAGTCTCTGGAATGGATCTTGATCCCACACTTTCTGATTCAAAGACAAGAGTGCTATCATTGAGCCTAATCTAATTATGTGGTAGAATATCACTTTAATCCTGTAATTTCCTGTAAAGGAACAAATGGCCTTCCTCATCTGTATCAATCTTATGAATCCTAATGTAAATTAAAAAGTGAAAAAGAGAAGTTGCTATGTCTCTGGTATTATGCCGCATTCTCAATTGTGTTAGCAAATTGAGAATGAGACTAACAAGTCACTCTGAGCATTACGCTTTCAGTTTACAATATTAACTGCAATTCTTCAAACTGTTACAAACTTTCAACACACTCCAAACTGCCTGCTTATCTTATCTTGAAACTAAGTGTAGTTTTATCAATGGTCTCATAGCTCTCTGAATTCTTGCTTTTCACAGAAATATTCATGCAGATACAGGAAGAAGAATAGGGAGGTGTGTTCCTCTGGAGGGAAATGAGAGTGTGAGAGATTTGTTAATGTGCCATCCATCATACTTTGATATTGTAGTGATTTAACTCCTGAACCTTACTGGCTGCATGAGACAGGTGTTGTGGCCAGGTGAGGTGTGGGGGGGGGGGGGGGGCGCGGGGGTTCTCAGGCTCCCCTCTTGCCCTTCCTCTTATTTGACCACAACAGGGTTTATTCCTTTTAAACAATGATTGTGCTTATCAACTCAGTGAGTGTTTTACCTTTTCACCTTTACTGTGATCATGAAAGAACCAATTGGACAGGTTTTCTTGAGTTTAAACAAGTTCATGAACTTACCTCTTTCTTAACACTCTAAACCCGATTTAAAAATACTAAAAAAAAAATACACTACACATTCATACACACAAGTATCACGTGCACAAATAGATTACAGAGGGAAAAATAGATCTGGTGGTTGGATTAAAGTCCCGAATAAATGGAACTTAAATGCACAGTCTGTGAAGTGGATGATCCGGTAATCCTCGGTTGAAGCTGTATTATTGAACTCTTCACTGGTCAAAGTGTACTTTGTGGTTGGCCTGCTTTGCTCAGTTTTCTTGAAGGCAGAATTGTAGTTGGCTCTCTTCCCCTGGTCGCTGGCTGAAGTTGTTTGTAGGCTTGGAGGGTCCACAGTCGCAGTTGGTTTTCAAACTTAATATTTTCTGGCGAGGGAGAAAGGGAAGCATGCAGCTTTCCCTGCTGCTGCAGTCTCAGTTACTCCTTGTCTTCTGTGAGTGTAATAAAACCCCTGTTTTTCCAGAGTTGGACAGACGGTCACATGGTTCTCTCAATACCCTTTGTTTTTAATGCGATACAAGGTTCAGAATTGTCTCCACAGTTTCCAGGATGCCAATATTTACACTCGGAGTGGTTTGCTCTTTCAAAGTCAATGTGTCAGGATGGCCTTGACTGCTATGCTAATGAAGCAACTCTCGGTAGTTCAATTACTTAGAGCAAGCTATTGTTCTGGGTCCAGGGCTTCTCAGACTTCCGTCTGCAGTTCAATCTCCTGGTATTTCAGATGCAAATTGCAGTGGCTATCTTGGCTGCTAGTATTTTAATAGTTACTGTAGGATTTTTCCCATTAAAAGTCTAATACCGATGAAACTGATATTCTCATTTCGCAAATGTTTGAACCTCCTTCAAGAAATCCCAAGCTAGCAATTTAAATGCACAGGACCCAAGGTAAGGGACATTAACATATAATGGGCTGAAATTTATGGTGCCGCCGCCGCCGTAATTGGCAGTGGACGGAAACAATGGTGGTCCACCCGTGTGGGACGCACAGCGCGGAACCGCCGCAATATTAAACGTGGCAACTCATTTAAATGACATGGAGGTGGTGGGCGGTCCATCCCCAGCAATGGCGTCAGCTGCCTTTGCGCAGGCGTGACGCTATTTTTTTTAAAAAGGCTTTGAGCCCTATCGTAACATTTAAATGAGAATTGATTTTTTAAAATTAAATTAATTGATCTTGCCCCTCCCCCACCCCTGCACTCCAACAACCATAGATTTCATTCCTCACCCTCCCCAACAAAATACTTACCTTGTGCACCTGACCTTCCCCCCCCGCAAAGTTCATAAGCTTTAAACTCACCAATGAAATGACTCTGACGCTGTTCCTGCACCACCCCCCCCCCCCACCCCCACACTGAAAAACCTATTTGCTCCTCCCTCCCAATCAGTGTTCCGGAAGGTGTGGGAGTGCCAGCCACTGGCACCAATATCGCTCCGGGCCTGATGATGGGAGTGTGACAGTAATTAATTCATTTATTTACATTAATTAACATAATTAAATTGGGCTCCCATTGCCGAGTGGCATGGGGCTGCCACGAGGCCTCTCTGCCACTGGCAATATAGAACAGGGCCTTCCCAGCTTTGAGATCTGTGGCGGGCCTCTCCCGGAGGTATTTTCATCACGCCAGCTAGTGCAATTTAAAATTCAATTAATTAATAAAACTCCGGAATTGAAAGCTAGTCTCTGTAATGGTGCCATGAAACTATCCTCGATTGTCGTGAAAACTCATCTGGTTCACTAATGCCCTTGAGGGAAGGAAATCTGCCATACTTACCTGGTCTAGCCTACATGTGACTCCAGACCCACAGCAACATGAATGACTCTTAACTGTCCTCTGTAATGACATAGCAAGTCACTCAGTTGTCAAGGGCAATTAGGGATGGGCAACAAATGCTGGCCTTGCCAGTGGCACTCACATCCCATGAAAAAATAACAAAAAAACATTGAAATGGTCTGAGCATGTGTCGGATGCCTAATTTCTGAGTCTGCATCTGTATCATTCGGTCGGCTGTTCTGAAAAACATTCTTTCTTGAACTTCTTGCAGCTTCAGCTGCAAAGTTTTTAAAAATATATTTTAAGAAAAGCTCGAAGACAAATTTCAAAAGCTTTTCTGAAGTAAAATTCAGAATGAGTTCAAAATTCAGAAAGGTGATAAAGAAAGAAAGACTAGGGTCAAAAAAAAAGAGGTGAACGAGCGAGACAGAGAAAGGTTGTGTGAGAAAGAGAAAGACTGCGGTCAAAGAGGGGAAATTGAGAGGCTAGAGTCAGAGAAAGAGGATGACAGAGAGTGGTGCTGGGTGGAGTGTCCTTCCTTGATGCAACTATACTTCAGTTTTCCAAAGAAAGAATGCAAAAGCTGGGCAGGTGGGCAGTTAGAAATTCCCTGCTCAGGATCTGGTCTCTTCCTGAAGATTCAAATTTGAACCCGAGAGCAGGAAGAAGGGTCTTTTCAATTTTTTTTTTTTTTTTTATTTGTTCATGGGATATGAGCATCGCTGACAAGGACAGCATCTATTGCCCATCCCTAATTGCCCTTGAGAAGGTGGTGGTGAGCTGCCTTCTTGAACTGCTGCAGTCCATGTGGGGTAGGAAGGGAGTTCCAGGATTTTGACCCAGTGACAGTGAAGAAACAGTGATATAGTTCCAAGTCAGGATGGTGTGTGACTTGGAGGGGAACTTGCAGGTGGTGGTGTTCCCATGGATTTGCTGCCCTTGTCCTTCTAGGTGGTAGAGGTTGCGGGTTTGGAGGGTGCTGTCTAAGGAACCTTGCTGCTTTGCATCTTGTAGATGGTACAGACTGCTGCCATTGTGGAGGGAGTGAATGTTTGTGGATGTACCTACACACATGGGCTGCAGCAGTCAAGGCAGTGGCTCACCACCACCTTCGCAACAGCAATTACAGATGAGCAATACATGCTAGCCTTGCCAGCAATGTCTATATCCTGTGAATGAATAAAAAAAGAAACTACCTGTATAAAATCACCTGTGCTGGGATGTATGTATAGATAGATAAATACATAATTATATTTTATGTTGAAGAAGCATTGGAAAAACCTGGCCAAGAAACACTAAGGAAGATGACAAATTAAGAAACTGTCTCTACCTTTCCACATCCTATTGTTGGCTTGTCATGGGTATGAGTTATGTATCTTAAATAAATAAGTTATAACATGACAAATAAGCACTTCCATATACAAGTTTACACTGCAGTCATAGTATTTTAATTTATGTGGTTTATGTGATTGCTGTAAACCATTTATTTCATTGTTTGCTTACAGAAGTTGATGTTGGTTGAGGTGTGTGTCTTGCTTCTAGTGTTTTGTATTTTAAAATAGCTGGAGGGCTGAAGGCTTGCTTGGGGAACAGACATTGGCAAAGTAATGCAACATATCAATCTTTACAACGTTTAGGGACAATTCAGTAGGGTACACAGTACTTAAGGACTATGTAGACACACTTTGAATTACTTTTACAAAAGCAAAAAACTGTGGATGCTGGAAATCTGAAATAAAAACAAAATTCTGGAAATACTCAGCAGGTCCGGCAGCATCTGTGGAGCGAGAAACAGAGTGAACGTTTCAGGTCTGTGACCTTTCATTGAATTATTCAACAGTAGAAAGCTGAAATAATATAATAACAGAAGATAAAACTGTACAAGTTATATTAATTAATAAAGGAAGACTTGCATTTATACAATGTCTTTAATAAGTTCAGGATGTCCCAAAGTGTTTTACAGCCAATTAAATATAGAACTTTTGAAGAGTAGTCACTGCTGTAATGTAGGAAATACAGCAGCCACTTTGCACATAACAAGCTCCTACAAACATCAATGTGATAATGATTAGATAACCTGTTTTAGGTGAAGTTGAATGAAGAATAAATAACAGTCAGGACACTGGGGAGAACTCCTTTACTCTTCTTTAAATATGCCATGGGATCTTTTATGTCCATCAAAGAGAGCAGACAGTTTAACATCCTACCTGAAAGACAGCACCTCCAACAGTGCAGCACTCCCTCTATACTGCATTGTCAGCTGAGATTTTGTACTCATGGTTCGGAAATGAGACTTGAACCCACAACTTTCTGACTCGGAGATAAAAATGCAACCACGGAGCGATGGCTAGCACCTAAATCACAGATGATTTGGGAAGAATTATTTTCTGGGGCATTTTGAGTTGAATATTTAGTTGGGCGATGCAGTCAAGCTCAAATGCACGAGGGACCTCTCCACATTGATAATCCACCATGAGATGATTGTGCATTGTTTTATGTAGTGTGTTCAAGTTACTTTCTGTAATGAGAAATTGTCAGCGTCTTGTCAGGGTAAGTGGAGAACAAAAACTGCTAATGGCAAAGAATAATAAGGCATGAAACAGTGACAAATGTACAGTTTTGAGGTTGGAAAACAGCAAGAATATAATCTGATATATTGAATGCATGGATCAAAATCTATTGTTCATAAACCACAGCAGCATAACTAATAATTTGTTATTTTGAAACTGGCTAAATAAAATCATATGTAGAATTAAATTTTGTTTTTAAAAAAGATTCTGGAGTCAATTATTTCAAAAGATTTTATCTAAGTAAAGTCTATCTGTCTGTTGTATTCTGCCACAAAAAGAGGTCCTACGTCAAGTCTCATACGTCCTTGAGACACTTACTAGGGAAGAGTGGCTGAGGTGGTTTCCATAGTTTGCTGTTTGCTCTGGGTTTCTTCATCATCATCTGGTTCTTCCAAATAAATGATGAACTCTTGCTTCTGGGAAATAAGGATAATGTTTCTCCTATTTCTATATGTTCTCTTCTGTTGTGTCTACCACACACTATCTCTGGTAGTTTTCATCTCTGTGGATTACAGTACCTTCCCTTCCTAGGTCTTGTATTCATACTCTTTGGCTTTCATTCAGTTGGTAAGTCTCTGGCACAAAATCTTTTGTTGTAATTTCGAGTTTGTTGCCTTCTATAAGAGTTTTCCCAGTCTCTTACAGTCTCCTAGTCCCGGATATACAATCCTGGAAGCAATTTTTTAGACAACATAGGAAGTTGCGTTCTTATCTTCCTGCCCATCAGTAACTCTGCAGGTGAAAGTCTGCACATTAACGGTGTAGATTGATAAATTAGAAGTGAGGCTGGAAGGTCTTCATTCTTCTTTAAGGAGGACTTTATGGTTCTTAAGCCTCTTTCCGCTTCACCACTTTAGCCACAGTTGAATGGTGAACTTGTGAGATGTTGAAATCCCATTCTTGTCGCAAACTGTGTGAAATATTCATTTGCAAACTGTGGTCCATTGTCCGACAGTATTTCATCAGGGATACCATGTGTCGCAAAGATGTCCTGTAGAATTCTTTTAACTGCTTCTTTTGTTATTGAATACAACCTTCTCACTTCTATCCATCTTGAGAAATATTCAGTGATAATTACACAAGACTTTCCATTGAACATGAATAAATCCATACCCAGGTGTTCCCAAGGTCTGGTCGGAAATGGAGCAGTTATTTGAAGTTCACGCTGTTCTGGTCATTGTATTGCACAGATCTGGCAGTTCTGGATCAAATTTTTGATGTCTTTGAATTTTTCTAGCCACCACACTGATGATTGTGCCCTTGCTCTGCACTTTGTTATTTCCATGTGACCTTGAGGTAGACATTCCAAGATATCCAATCTAAGTGAACTGGGAATGACTAGTCTGTCATTATAAAGTAGCAAATCGTTGATGATTGTGAAGTATTTACTATTGGACATTAAGATCTTCCAGAAGGTGTAGTTTAATTTAAAGGGTTAAGTCATGGCAGGAGAGCTCCAAGCCGTGGTGTGCTCCTCGTGATCCATGTCGGAAGCCGGGAACATTTCCAGTGCCCGGGTCCAGCATGTGTGCAGGAAATGTATCCAGCTGCAACTCCTGGAAGCCTGGGTTTCAGAGATGGAGCGGCAGCTGGGGACGCTGTGGAGCATCCACGAGGCGGAGAATATCGTGGATAGCACATATAGAGAGGTGGTCACACTGCAGGCTCAGACCCCACAGGCAGGAGGGGAATGAGTGACCACCAGGCACAGCAAGAGGACTAGGCAGGCAGTTCAGGAATCTCCTGTGGCTATTCCCCTGCAAAACAAGTATACTACTTTGGATACTGTTGGGAGGAATGGCTTCTCAGGGGAAAGCAGCAACAGCCCAATTCGTTGCACCACGGTTGACTCTGCTGCACTGGGGAGGAGTAAAGAGTGCGGAAATGCAATAGTTATAGGGGATTCAATTGTAAGGGAAATAGATAGGCATTTCTGTGGCTGCAAAAGAGACTCCAGGGTGGTATGTTGCCTCCCTGGTGCTAGGCTCAAGGATGTCTCAGAGCAGTTACAGGACATTCTGAAAGGGGGAGGGTGAACAGCCAGTGTCATGGTACACATTGATACAAACGACATAGGTAAAAAAAAAAGGATGAGGTCCTAAAAGCAGAATATAGGGAGCTAGGAAGTAAGTTGAAAAGTAGGGCCTCAAAGGTCGTGATCTCAGGATTACTACCAGTACCACGTGCTAGTCAGAGTAGAAATAGCAGGATATATCAGATGAATACGTGGCTGAAGAGTTGGTGTGAGGGGGAGGGTTTTAGATGCCTGGGGCATTGGGACTGGTTCTGGGGGAGGTGGGACAAGTACAAACTGGACGGGTTACACCTGGGCAGGACCGGGACTGATATCCTCGGGGGAGTATTTGCTAGAGTGGTTGGGGAGGGTTTAAACTAAATTGGCAGGGGGATGGGAACCTTTGCAAGGAGTCAGAGGAGGGGGGAATCAAAGACAAGAACAAAAGACAGTAAGAAAAGTTATAGGCATAGAAATCAAGGGCCAGAATCAAACAGGGACACAGTGAAAAATAGTGGGAAGGGGACAAGTAATGTTAAAAAGACAAGCCGTAAGGCTTTGTGCCTTAACACGCAGAGCATTTGCAATAAAGTGGATGAATTAATCGCGCAAATAGATGTAAACGGGTATGATATAGTCAGGATACGGAGACATGGCTGCAGGGTGACCAGGGATGGGAAATGAACATTCAGGGATATTCAGTATTTAGGAAAGACAGTCAAAAAGCAAAAGGCGGTGGAGTTGCATTGCTGGTTAAAGAGGAAATTAACGCAATAGTGAGGAAAGATATTAGCTCTGACGATGTGGAATCTGTATGGGTAGAGCTGAGAAACACTAAGGGGCAAAAAACATTAGTAGGAGTTGTATATAGACCCCCAAATGCAGTGGTGATGTTCGGAATGGCATTAAACAAGAAATTAGAGATGCATGCAATAAAGGAACATCTGTAATTATGGGTGAGTTAATTTGCATATAGATTGGACAAATCAAATTAGTCACAATACCATAGAGGAGGAATTCATGGAGTGTATACGGGATGATTTTCTGGACCAATATGTTGAGGAACCAACTAGAGAACAGGCCATCCTAGACTGGGTATTGTGTAATGAGAGAGGAATAATTGACAATCTAGCGGTGCGAGACCCCTTGGGGACCAGTGACCATAATATGATAGAATTCTTCATCAAGATGAAGAGTGACGTAGTTGATTCTGAGACAAGGGTCCTGAATCTTAATAAAAGGAAACCACGAAGGTATGAGGCGCGAGTTGGCCATGACGGATTGGGAAACGTTACTTAAAGGGATGACAGTGGATAGGCAATGGCAAACATTTAAAGAGCGCATGAATGAACTGCAACATGGAGGTGGGGGTGAAGTGCAAAAGTAAAAAGGGAAAGGTAGCCAAACCAAGGCTTACAAGGGAAATTAGAGATAGCATTAGATCCAAGGAAGAGGCATATAAATTTGCCAGGAAAAACAGCAGACCTGAGGTTTGAGAGCAGTTTAAAATTCAGCAAAGGAGGATCAAGAGATTGATTAAGGAGGGGAAAATAGAGTACAAGAGCAAGCTTGCAGGGAACATAAAAACTGACTGTAAAAGTTTCTATAGGTATGCGAAGAGCAAAAGATTGGTGAAGACAACTCCTTTCCCCACTTTGATAATGGACCTCCCCACCCCAGTATTGGAACCCCTCTCCAAGAGATCGTTGGCTACCCATCCCACCCACTGGATTTACAATCCCCCACCGACCCAGATCTGGACTCCACCCCACCTACTCTCCCACTTACCCTGCTGTAGGTTCCCGACCTGCTCCTGGCCTGTGGCTTCCTCTGGAGCATTTCACACCCAACAGGCACTATAGTAAGGAAGGGAAAACCCAACATGAGTTCCTGCTCCTGATTGCTACCCTGTGACTCCTGTTGGAAAGTGTGCATGTGTGAAGTGCCTTGGGACGTTTTATCACATTAAAGGCGCTATATAAGTGCAATGTTGTTGTTATTTGTTGATGTATTGGTGTGAGATGAAGACAGGACTGGGGTCAGCTACAATGTCTCAAAGTCAAAAATCATGAAGATACACAGGGCCCAATTTCAACACTATGCAAGTGGATGGGTTTTGAGTGAGTCAAAGTCTCACCCTCAGCGTCCAGACTTGCAGGTAAAAAATACCCATTGAATGAGCTATTGAGGGTAGCTAAAATCTATGAAGCTGCAACTCAACTTAGGGGAGGTCAGAAAACTGGAGGGGAAAAAAAACTAGGGAGCTTAATTTTCCTGTTCCTGGAGCTTTTACACTGTCTGGGCACAGTGAATACAGGAAATTTGGGCACACCTGATATTTCTGTAGAGGCTGTGCCCAAGCAATCCAATAACCCAGATGTAGGAACAGTAAAATGTACCCCACAGCTTTTAAAATAAATTTCCTGCTACAAATCTTCAGAAATTAACTTTTTTTGCATGGGGTGGGAGAGTTTGGATCAGAAACTTGCAGAGGTTGTTTTATGTTGGATAAAATAAGATTTTGTGCACTGAGAAAATATTAACATCTGAATTTATGGTCAGTTTTAAGACAAATAGTTTGAGCAAGAATTAAATCATTCTGGTACTACAATGAGCTTAAGGGCTTTTACAATCTCTGCAAGCAATCATGCTGTACTCTTTTATGGCACGGAAACAAAAGTTTCTTTTTTTATTATAATGATAAACAGAATTTTGGTTTACTAGACCCTTAACATTGCGAACATATGAATGTATAGAACCATGAAAGATCATCTTAGACTATTTACTCAGTGAGTATCCTATCCCTTCATATCACTTTTCTCCCATATTAAATTTTTCTCCAGGTACTCATCCAATTCTGTCTTGAATTTGCTATCAAAATAGCTCCTGCTGCCTGCCTTGTATTCACTGCTCTCTCTGGAAATTAGTTAAAGAATTACGTGAAAAGCAGTCAAGATAATCATCAGAGTCTGCAGTCCCATTCAGAAAAGAGGAAAGGCACAGTTTTTATCTGTTTGTTCAAGAACGCCCACAACAATTTCGAACAATAGAATTGTCTAAGGGCAGATTTAGCCTTATATGAGCAAGATACCTTCTTGGAAAATTCTCACTTACATCTGCTCTTAAAACACTTGCGGTAAAATGTGACAAGATATGGCATGATGCCATCTTGTAAATACACCACAAAATGCAGCAGTGTTCCCAGAGGAATGGCACGGAATTTAGTGGGCCACAGCAGGAATCTGGAAAGCCAGGTAAAGCACAGATGGAAGGGGCCCACTGCCACAGAAACTCTATTTGCACAACAGCTTCCCCCCACACACAAAAAGGAAATTAGTATTGATTACTACACCGTTGCTTTTGCTGCTGTTCTGTTGCAGGTATCATTTGAGAGTGGTGTGAAGCAGCACAATCTGCATACCACTGGCATCATACCCTTCTGTAGTCAGAGGAGAAACAGAGCTTGCTGACTTAAAGGGGCAAAGCTCTGCTAATCAGTGTCTGAATGCCAGCGAAATTTCCCAAGTGTTAGCATAGAGCCAATGGGGTAGGCCAATGAGAGGCTGCACCTATCAAGAAAGATTGAACAGCTGGGGCTCTTTTCTATATAAAGGCCGACCTAATAGAGGTCTTTAAAATTATGAAGGGGTTTGATAGGGTAGACATAGAGAAGATGTTTCCACATATGGGGGAGTTCCAAACTAGGATTAATTCATTTCTTCAGTACCATTTCTTTACTAATGCTTACTTCCTTAAGTTCCTCATTTTCACTGGACCCTTGGTTCCCCACTACTTCTCCATGTTAAAAAGGAAACCACTTATTCTGAAACTGTGCTCTTTGGTTCTAGATTTCCCCCATGAGGGGAAACATCCTTTCAGCATCTACTGTCAAGCCCCCTCAGAATCTTTTATGTTTCAATAGATCACCTTCTAAATTCCAATGAGCATGGGCCCAACCTGCTCAACCTTTCCTCATAAGACAACCCCTTCATCCCTGGAATCAACCAAGTGAACCTTCTCTGTAATGCCTCCAATGCAAGTATATCCCTTTTTAAGTAAGGAGACCAAAACTTTACACAGCACTCTAGGTGTGGTCTTACCAATGCCCTGTACAGTTGTAGCAAGACTTCCCTACTTTTATACTCTATCCCCCTTGCAATAAAGGCCAACATTCCATTTGCCTTCTTAATTACTTGCTGTACCTGCATGCGAACATTTTGTGATTCATGAACGAGGACACCCAGATCCCTCTGTACCGCAGCATTCTGCAGTCTCTCGCCATTTAAGTAATATTCTGCTTTTCTATTCTTCCTGCCAAAGTGGACAAACTCACATTTTCCCACATTATACTCCATCTGCCAAATGTTTGCCCACTCACTTAACCTATCTATATCCATTTGGAGACTCTTTGTGTCCTCCTCACAGCTTGCTTTCCTATCTATCTTTGTATCATTAGCAAATTTGGCTACAATAAACTCGGTCCATTCATCCACATTATTAATATAGACTGAAAAAAGTTGAGGCCCCAGCACTGATCCCTGTGGCACTCCACTGGTTAGTTTTCCAACCCGAAAATGCTCCATTTATCCCAACTCGCCTCTTCCTGTTAGTAAGACAATCCTCCATCCATGCTAATATATTACCCCCAACACCATGAGCTCCTATTTTGCGTGGTAGCCTTTTATATGGTACCTTATCGAATGCCTTTTGGAAATCTAAATACACTACATCAACTGGTTCCCCTTTATCCACCCTGCTTGCTGCATCCTCAAAGAACTCTAATAAATTTGTCAAACTCAATTTCCCTTTCATAAAACCATGTTGACTCTGTTTGATGGTATTATGATTTTTTTAAATATCCTGCTACTCGTTCCTAAATAATGGGCTCCAGCAATTTCCCAATGACAGAAGTTAGGCTAACTAGCCTATAGTTTCCTGCTTTCTGTCTCCCACCTTTCTTGAATAGAGGTGTTACATTTGTGGTTTTCCAATCCACCGGGATCTTTCTAGAATCTAAGGAATTTTGGAAGATTACAACCAATGCATCCACCATCTCTACAGCCACTTCCTTTCAGACCCTCGGATGCAGGCCATCAGCTCCAGGGGACTTGTCAGCCTTTAGTCCCATTAGTATTACCATGACTTTTTCCCCTACTGGTGGTGACTGTTTTAAGTTCCTCCCTCCCTTCTGCTGTGATTTTCTACTATTCTTTGCCTTTGTGTCTTCTACTATGAAGACGGATACATAATATTTCAAAACCGTTGGCATTTCCTCATTTCCCATTATTAATTCCCCAGTCTTGCCCTCTAAGGGACCAACGCTCACTTCAGCTACTCTTTTCCTTTTTATATATTTGTGGAAGCTTTTACTGACTGTTTTTATATTTCTTGCTAGTTTTCTCTCATACTTCAACTTCTCCCTTTTTTTTTTAAAGTCATCGTTTGCTGGATTCCAAAATATTCCCAATTTTTTGGCCTGCGACTAATCTTCACATCATTGTACGCCTTTTCTTTCAATTCGATACCACCTTTAACTTCCTTAGTTAGCCAAGGCTGGGGCATCCTTCTGGTAGAGTCTTTCTTCCTCAATGGAATATATCTTTGTTGAGAGTTCTACCATCTTACCTTTTAACCTATTTCCCCAGTCCACATTTGCCAACAGTCTTCATTCCCTTGTAATTGGCTTTATTTAAGTTTAAGACACTAGTTTCAGACCCACATTTCTCCCCCTCAAACTGAATGTGAAATTCTATCATGTTATGATCGCTCTTACCTAGACAAT
The DNA here is from genome assembly GCF_036365525.1 of Heterodontus francisci. Taxonomy (NCBI): domain Eukaryota; kingdom Metazoa; phylum Chordata; class Chondrichthyes; order Heterodontiformes; family Heterodontidae; genus Heterodontus; species Heterodontus francisci. The sequence goes on from NC_090393.1 coordinate 49,375,672, forward strand.
TCTTGACTATGAGGTCTTTAATTAATCCTGTCTCATTACACATTACCAGGTCCAAAATAGCCTGGTCTCTGGTAGGTTCTAGAATGTATTGTTCTAAGAAACTGTCCCGAATACACTTTATGAACTCATTATCCGGGCTACTTTTACGGTCAAGTGAGGACGGTCAAAGGGCTTCCCTCTTTTCCCTGTCTGACCATAACGGGTTTAGTTCTTTCTTAAAAGTGGATGTACTGGCCAATTCAGTCGGTGTTTGATTACTTACTTGCTATGATCATAACGAGAATGAATGGGACAGGTTTTCTTGAGTTAACAAAGAGGTTAAATTTATTGTACCTAAATGTGTATATATGTGTATGTGTGTGTGTGTATGTGTGTGTGTGTATGTGTGTGTGTGTATGTGTGTGTGTGTATGTGTGTGTGTGTATGTGTGTGTGTGTATGTGTGTGTGTGTATGTGTGTGTGTGTATGTGTGTGTGTGTATGTGTGTGTGTGTATGTGTGTGTGTGTATGTGTGTGTGTGTATGTGTGTGTGTGTATGTGTGTGTGTGTATGTGTGTGTGTGTATGTGTGTGTGTGTATGTGTGTGTGTGTATGTGTGTGTGTGTATGTGTGTGTGTGTATGTGTGTGTGTGTATGTGTGTGTGTGTATGTGTGTGTGTGTATGTGTGTGTGTGTATGTGTGTGTGTGTATGTGTGTGTGTGTATGTGTGTGTGTGTATGTGTGTGTGTGTATGTGTGTGTGTGTATGTGTGTGTGTGTATGTGTGTGTGTGTATGTGTGTGTGTGTATGTGTGTGTGTGTATGTGTGTGTGTGTATGTGTGTGTGTGTATGTGTGTGTGTGTATGTGTGTGTGTGTATGTGTGTGTGTGTATGTGTGTGTGTGTATGTGTGTGTGTGTATGTGTGTGTGTGTATGTGTGTGTGTGTATGTGTGTGTGTGTATGTGTGTGTGTGTATGTGTGTGTGTGTATGTGTGTGTGTGTATGTGTGTGTGTGTATGTGTGTGTGTGTATGTGTGTGTGTGTATGTGTGTGTGTGTATGTGTGTGTGTGTATGTGTGTGTGTGTATGTGTGTGTGTGTATGTGTGTGTGTGTATGTGTGTGTGTGTATGTGTGTGTGTGTATGTGTGTGTGTGTATGTGTGTGTGTGTATGTGTGTGTGTGTATGTGTGTGTGTGTATGTGTGTGTGTGTATGTGTGTGTGTGTATGTGTGTGTGTGTATGTGTGTGTGTGTATGTGTGTGTGTGTATGTGTGTGTGTGTATGTGTGTGTGTGTATGTGTGTGTGTGTATGTGTGTGTGTGTATGTGTGTGTGTGTATGTGTGTGTGTGTATGTGTGTGTGTGTATGTGTGTGTGTGTATGTGTGTGTGTGTATGTGTGTGTGTGTATGTGTGTGTGTGTATGTGTGTGTGTGTATGTGTGTGTGTGTATGTGTGTGTGTGTATGTGTGTGTGTGTATGTGTGTGTGTGTATGTGTGTGTGTGTATGTGTGTGTGTGTATGTGTGTGTGTGTATGTGTGTGTGTGTATGTGTGTGTGTGTATGTGTGTGTGTGTATGTGTGTGTGTGTATGTGTGTGTGTGTATGTGTGTGTGTGTATGTGTGTGTGTGTGTATGTGTGTGTGTGTATGTGTGTGTGTGTATGTGTGTGTGTGTATGTGTGTGTGTGTGTATGTGTGTGTGTGTATGTGTGTGTGTGTATGTGTGTGTGTGTATGTGTGTGTGTGTGTATGTGTGTGTGTGTATGTGTGTGTGTGTATGTGTGTGTGTGTATGTGTGTGTGTGTATGTGTGTGTGTGTATGTGTGTGTGTGTGTGTGTGTGTGTATGTGTGTGTGTGTATGTGTGTGTGTGTGTGTGTGTGTGTGTGTGTATGTGTGTGTGTGTGTGTCATATGACAGTCACTCAGTGATTCAAACATGGCATTTAGCAGTATTTCTTCTTCTTGCTGAGAGAACAGGTAGTTCCTTTAAAACTTCCTGGGTCTTGGTTCTTGCTGGGATATTAATAGACATTTTGTCTCCCTTCTCAGTCCTTTGCAATATAGGATACAGTGCTGAAAACTAGGTGATCATCTTAAACTGAAAAGATAACTTTTTGGCAGCTTGTCTTTTAAAAAATGTCAGTGGATTAAAGAAAATTATTCAACAAAACACATTGTCGTAACACTACCTTTGCCAATTTCATTTGTCCAATCGATGTGAAGATTAAAATCACCAACAGTTACTGTCATAACTTTCTTGCAAGCCCCCATTATTTCTTGATGTATACTCTGTCCTTTGTAGTTACTGTTGGGGAGCCTATAAACTACTCCCACCAGTGACTTTCCTTTGCTATTTCTTATCTCCATCCAAATTGATTCTACATCTTGATCTTCTGAACCAAGATCCTTTCTCACTATTGTATTTACCTCGTACTTTATTAACAGCTACCCCACCTCCTTTTCCTTTTTTCCTGTCCTTCTGAAATGTCAAATACCCTTGAATATGCTGTGTGCATTCAGATAAAGAGCCTGTCTTTTTACCATTTTTGCCTACTATGATCCTAATTGCTGGTGCACTCTTATGTTTGCACACTGTCCCTTCTGATCATTACCAGTATTGCAATCTACACTATTTCCTTGTCCTTTCTCATTAACTTTCTAAATCTCCCCTCAGGTGAACCCTCCCCTCCCAACTATTCAGTTTAAAGCCCTCTCTATGGCCTTAGTTATATGATTCACCAAGTCACCAGCCCCAGCATGGTTTAAGTTAAGGCTGTCCAACTGTCCAACTCCCTCTTTCCCCAGTACTGGTGTCAGTGCCCCATGAGACAAAACTCATTTCTCCCACAGCAATCTTTGTGTACACGTTCAACTCTGATCTTATTTACCCTATGCCAATTTGCTTGTGGTTTCGCTGGTAATCCAGAGATTACCCTTGTTGCTCTGCTTTTTAAAATTTAGCCCCGAGCTGTTCATACTCCCTCAGTAGAACCTCTTGGGTTCTGTTGTCAGTACCCATGTGGAGCATGAAAACTGGATCCTTCCCCTCCCAGTCAGAGTTCCTCTCCAGTTCCTAGGATATGTCCTTAACCCTTGTACCAGGCAAGCAACACAGCCTTTGGGACTCACGCTGTTGGCTGCAGAGAACAGTATCTATCCCCCTAACGATACTGTCCCCCTACTATTACTACATTCCTTTTTACTTACCCCACCTGAATGGCCCCCTATACTGTGGTCAGTTTGCTCATCCTCCCTGTAGTCCTGCTGTCATCCACAGAAGCTGCAAGAACCTTGAATCCATTGGATAAGCACAAGGGCTGAGGCTCCTCCAGTGCTATCTTCTGGATCCCCATATCTGCCTCACTCAGTCACACCCTCCTGCCCTGACCACATAGCTATCCTAAGGGGTCTGACTGCCTTCTGGAACAAAGTGTCCAGATAATTCCCCCCCCACCCTCACGCTGATGTATTGCAGTGTCCGAAGCTCAGACTCCAGCTCATCAAATTTGAGCCGAAGTTTCTCCAGCTACAGGCATTTACCGCAGACGTGGCTGCAGCGGATCACATTGGTGTCAATGAGTTTCCACATTCTATCTAGACTAATTATTCTTGGTGCAGTGACTGGAGCCAGACTTAAGGATAGCTAACTTCTGTGGCAATATTCTGAGAATACTATTCTCTACAGGGCCATCATTGAATTGAATGAAACAAGACAAAGACCTTCTGGTCAGTTATTGTCTGCGACCCTGTCATATCACCACCTTGTCTTTTGTTACCTCTTGCCTCACCCCCACTTTATTTGCTTAAAATCTATTACATTCCTAACCTTTGCCAGGTCTGATGAAGGGTCACTGACCTGAAACGTTAACTCTGCTTCTCTCTCCACAGGAGCTGCCAGGCCTACTGAGTATGTCCAGCATTTCTTGTTTTTAATTTCAAAGTCCACGAACAGACTGACAGACCTAAATTGGCAATATTTCCAGCTGAATCAGATTTTAGAATATACCCTATTCGCTTAATACTTATGACAATTTACCTCGGAAAATTGTGCTGAAAATAGTGTTTTTCCGAGGCTGCACAACTCTTCAGACTAAAAATCAGTTTAAAGAAAATTGAAGTCCTGCATCAGCCTGCACTCCAAGAAGAATATAGACCACAAGCATTGTCATTCGAGGGAACCCAGCTGAATGCAGTCAAGTAATTTACTTATTTGGGGAGAGTCATCCCGTTTGATGCCACCATAGACAAAGAACTGGAGAATAGGCTCTCCAGAGCAAACAGTACATTCGACAGACTCGACAAACGAGCATGGTACAACCACAGCCTCAGGGCACAGACCAAACTCAAAGTGTACAAAGCTAGAATCCTCACCACCCTTCTGTATGGTCCCGTGTCATAGGTCCTACACCGCCATCATGTACACCTTCTAGAGCACTTCCATCAGCGCTGCCACTGCGTATCCTCAAGCGCCACTGCCAGGACCGCATAACCACCATCACCAGGATCAAGGCCATCCTCCTGCAAAGCCAACTGCGTTGGACGGGTCATGTTGCCCGGATGGACGACGGTTGTCTGCCCAAGATCATGTTGTATGGAGAGCTAACCATGGGTAAAAAGGAACAGAGGGGCCCCATGCGAATGTTGAAGTCCCTCTCTGTGTGCCACATCGACCATCACCAGTGAGAAGTACAGGCCAGAGATCGTGATGCCTGGAGATGCTAAATCAGGAGGGCTACAGACACCTTTGAGACTGAGCAAAGAACCAGCATGAAAGAGAAAAGGAGGATAGATCTACTTGCTCCCAGCAGTGACTACACCTTCACTTGCATCCATTGTGGGAGAATCTTCCAGTCACGGATAGGCCTGACAAACCACCAGCAGGCCTGCTGGTTGATGAGTACAACCTTCCCAAAATCTTCGGATGACAATTAAAACTATGCATAGGCCCATTTGTTGCAATAGATTTGCAGCCTGTCCCAGCAGTACAGCTAACTTTTCTTTCCCCAAAAATATACTTTATTCATAAACGTTTGTAAAAAATAAGTTACAAAATAGCTCAAATTTGATATTTGGGAAAGAGCAATAACTATCACATTCTTTTGATACAGAACACGAGGTGCCTCACAATTCTTACCATTCCATTCTCTATCCAATTTAGATTTGCAATGCATAGCAAACACATTCTCTGGCACATACAGCCCGAGGGGTTTTACGCGGTGCTGCTAACACAATGCAGCCAAAAGCTGTATCCATCACACACCAATCAACTCCCGCCCAGCGACCGCCTTTCATTCATTCGCTCCCACTCCCACACTGCACCGCGACAAGTGTGTGTTGGATCGCTCTGATTGGTTAGCCGCGATCGACTCATTTCACGCAGAGAGGGGGGATTGTAAATCTCTTTGGATAATATTAAGCATTGAATTCAATGCCGTGTAGCTACTCAAAAGAAAAAAATACATGTTAAGAAGATATACATTGTATATTCGAAGTAAGTCATCTTTTGCGAAAACAGTTCTTAGGAAAGCGCATACAAAATCCTCTCAACCCCCTTTGTACCAATTGAACCGGTTAATCTACTTCCGCATTCGGTTGGCACTTGCCAACTGAACAGGCTTGCTCTCCCACACAACCGAACTTGACTAGCTGAAGACCCGCCCCCGACCTACAGATTGGTCGCTCCTCCCCGTTAAACGGCGTAACTCGTTTCGGATCCTATGTTCTATTGGTTGAAAGCCTTGCCAATCAGTACTACACTGATGACTCTCGTTCCCATTAAGTTGGGTTGACCGTCTTTTCCTTCAGTGCTCTCCACCTGCAAAAAAAAATATTTTGTAATCTTGAGGGCCTTGCAGTTTTAGCAGGGAATAAATGTGAAGTATTTTGAAGTGAAAGTGGTTTTATTTTTGTTTTTGGATGGTGGAGGCCGTGCGGCGATCTTTGGGTTTGTGTGCGGCACGGTTTGTGTCCTGGAGCCAGTGAGTGTGAGATGAGGAAAGGGAGACCGTGCGGTGGCAGCTCACACTGCCTCTGGTTGCTAACGGCGGCCTTGGTGACGGCGCGCTGCTGCGGCGCTGCCAGCGGCCAGAGCGACAAGGTGATATGGGCCATCAACGCCGGCGGGGAGGCTCACACCGACATCCACGGCATCCACTTCAAGAGGGATCCGCTGGAAGGCAAAATAGGCAGGGGTAAGCCGTGGGGGGAATGGGAGGAGGAGACCAAGTATTTTATATTTAATTGTTGATCCCAAATGTGTGTGTTTCATTCACTTATTTGATTATAAGTGTTCAAAATACCGCTGACTGTATCTGGGCCGAAGCAGTGAATTTGCAAAAACAACAAATGGCCAAAAATAAACTTTTTCCAAGTGCTTAATTTGTCTGGTCAAAGTGAGGGATGACCGTAACTTCTATTTGCACAGATGGGTGGCCAATAACTTTTTTCTCTCGCTGACTATTTGAGCATATCTGGTAATGAATTGGTTGCCTAACTGTAAGGTTAGGGTACGGTACATGGATGTCCTGTTATTGCCCTACTTCCCGACCCCTAAGCGAAGTGAAGTAACCAAAAGATCTTTTACAAAAGCCCTGTATAGCACATGATTGTACTCTCTTATTGAGCGTGAGCACGTTATTCCCTTAGCAGCAGCTATGTAAGAACCTCTGTGCTGCATCTGACCTGATCTGGGATTATTTATTGCGATAAACATGGTGCAGGTGTGGGGGGAAATGTTCCACAAGAGAAAAAAATGCCATCACAGCTCACTGAGTTAATTGTATTAAATCTATTCTGAAACATTCCTACTTAGCAGCTGTTCTGTAATGTGCCATTCCTTTCTCTCTGTGAAGCGTGGCATTCTTGAATGGAATATAGGCAGGTGACTTGTTCCCACACCAGTGACCGGTGTGCCAATAAGCATTGCGCAAGAGAGTGGATTAATCTGCCTTGGGATCCTTTTTCCTTTCTTCCTCGTGTGAGGAATAGCATTGCCACGCACCTAAGGTTATGAACTTGCAATGATGAAAACCCACGACTCAGTGCTTCACTGTGCAATTGTACACCAGTGTGTTTGTCTGATGGACCTCTTCATATGATTACAAATCTTCATAGATTCCTACTTACTTGAGTTTAATCTGGGCCCTAAATTCATGACCGGGTCAGTACGAGAACATAAATTTTACTATGTTAACATATCTCCGCTTTTTGGTGTTGCTAGAATTGACCTTTGGGCCTGTTTGGGTGGTGGGAGGGAGGGGAGATGAGCCTGACTGGTCACCACAGTGACTGGAATATGTATTTGTTTGTGTGTATTATAGTGATAATAGGATCAGGCTTGGCTCTTGAGTAGCTTGCCAACATTTGCTGTCTCAGATGATATGTAAAGATTGGGTGTGAGTGAGACAGTTGTAATGTGCATCTATATTCAGTATGAGTTAGTACCTTGTGGGGGAGATTTGGGGAAAATAAGCTGCATGATTTTTGGCTTAGTAAATTATAAACATTTGGCAAATTATAACTTTGAAAAAAAATGACGGACTTGCCTTTATATAGCACCTTTCATGTCTAAAGGACGTCCCAAAGTGCTTCACAGCCAATGAAGTACTTTTGAAGTGTAGTCACTGTTGTAATGTAGAAATAAAGTGTGTTGTCAGATCAGGAAGAGGAAATGGCTTTCGTTTACTTTACTGAGCACATGAAGCAGATAAAATGTTTGTCAAACAAGACATCTCTACAGTAACATCTTTGGAAAGGATAAGCTGTGGAAATTACATAGAGGTGAGATTGTACCGTGAAGAGAGACAGTATTAAAAGCCTCATTATTTGGGTGATATTTAAGTATTTCTATGAAGAATTTTCTCTCTGTTATAATGCACATCAAGAAAAACTCAATGATAGGCTTCTCCTCGTGTCACATGCGTGATCAAAGGGAAAAGATGGGGTATTAATTAACAATTCCATCTGTTTGCACATTGGTGTTTACAAAATCTTAAATGTGAGTTTTAAGGAGAGTAATTTCTGTAGAAAATTAAACTTTTAAAAATTTGTAATGCAAGTGTTTGATCCAAGGCATATCCAAATAAATAATATGTATTTGACGTAACTGACTGCTCTCTCTTTTCCCTCTTCTTTCCTACCCACTTCACTGGTGGCTGTTGATATAGTGCTTATGACGAAGCATGTGTCTGCTTAGCTTGAAGTTAACGTGGCGATGGCACATTTTCATTGAGGGTATGGAGCATGCTCCATTTTTGTTTATATGTTTGGGCTATCCTTCTTTGAAATGCAAACAGTTCATGACCTTTTTATAAATAATTAATTTGGAATGGCCCAAAATATTTGTCTCTAAAGAAATAATACTTTCTTTTAAAGATAACGTGGAATAGCATTGCATGGAAACTGAACTGTTGCTGTTCTGTAGCCAAATTCCCTGTGGAAATGTCCTTGATAGAATCTAACCTAGTTATTTTAGTGTGTTTGAGCTATTCAGGGCAGTTCGAGTATATATTCATGATCTGTTGCATTTTTCTGTTGTCTTGTCACAAAATCTCTATATTTTTGTCAGAGGGAGTTAGTGTGAGGGATGTTAGTGCTAGATAATGGAAAGATTTTCTATTTCATGTAATGATTATCCCGCATCAAGTGCTCTTAGCATACATGGCACATCCATAGGAAGATAGGAACAGGAGTAGGCCATTCAGCCCCTCAAGCCTGTCCCGCCATTCAATGGGATCATGGCTGATCCGCGGCCTAACGCCATATACCTGCCTTTGGCCCATATCCATTAATATCTTTGCTTAACAAAAATCTATCGATCTCAGATTTAAAATTAACAACTGTTCTAGCTTCAACTGCTGTTTGTGGGAGAGAGTTCCAAATCTCTACCACCCTTTGTGTGAAGATGTGCTTCCTAACATCTCTCCTGAATGGTCTGGTCCTAATTTTTAGACTATGCCCCCTAGTTTTAGAATCTCCAACCAGTGGAAATAGTTTATCTTCATCTAGTCTGTCTTTTCCTGTTAATATCTTGAAGACTTCGATCAGATCACCCCTTAACCTTCTAAATTCCAGTGAAAACAGGCCTAATTTGTGTAATCTCTCGTAACTTAACCCCTGTAGTCCAGGTATCGTTCTTGTAAACCTATGTTGCACTCCCTCCAAGGCCAGTATATCCTTCCTAAGGTGTGGTTCCCAGAACTGCCCACAGTACTCCAAGTGGGGTCTAACCAGGGTTTGGTACAGCTGCAGCATAACCTCTGTGTCTTTATACTCCAATCTTCTAGATATAAAGGCTAGCATTCCATTAGCCTTTTTGGTTATTTTCTGCACTTGCTCGTGGCATTTTAAAGATCTATGCACCTGAACCCCCAAGTCTCTTTGGACATCCACTGTACTTAACCTCTTCCCATTTAGAAAATACCCTGCTCTATCCTTTTTTGGTCCAAAATGGATAATCTCACAAGTTCCCGCATTGAAATCCATCTGCCACAGATTTGCCCATTCACTTAGTCTGTCAATATCTCTTTGCAATTTTATGCTATCATCTAGACTGTCTACAATGCCGCCTAACTTTGTATCATCAGCAAATTTGGATATATGACTTACGAAGCCATCATCCAAGTCCTTAATGAATAATGTGAATAATTGAGGCCCCAACACAGATCCCTGCGGGATACCACCAGTTACATCCTGCCAATCGGAGTACTTACCCATTATCCCCAGTCTCTGTCGCCTACCACTCAACCAACTTCCTAACCATGTCAGTAATTTGCCCTCAACTCCATGGGCTTCTACCTTAGTTAACAGTCTATTATTTGGGACTTTATCAAATGCCTTCTGGAAGTCCATATAAATAACATCCATAGGCATTCCCCTGTTCACTACCTTAGTCACCTCTTCAAGAAATTCAATCAGATTTGTCAGGCATGACCTTCCTGTCATGAATCCATGCTGGCTGTCCCTGATTAACTGAAATTTTTCTAGATGTTCAGTCACCCTATCCTTGATTATAGACTGCAGCAACTTGCCCACCACAGATGTCAGTCTAACTGGTCTGTAAGTTAAAAGCAAAATACTGCGGATGCTGGAAATCTGAAACAAAAACAAGAAATGCTGGAATCACTCAGCAGGTCTGGCAGCATCTGTGGAAAGAGAAGCAGAGTTAACGTTTCGGGTCAGTGACCCTTCTTCGGAACTGTAAGTTCCTTGGTTCCCCCTTTCACCCTTCTTAAAAAGTGGAGTGATATGTGCAACTTTCCAATCCAGAGGGACCACTCCTGAATCTAGGGAACTCTGAAAGACTTTAGTTAGTGCATCTGCTATGTGCTCCCCTACTTCCTTTAACACCCTCGGATGGAAACCGTCAGGTCCTAGGGATTTCTCACTCTTTAGTTCAATTAATTTCCTTGTTACTGATATCTTACGTAGGGGACAGGGACTTAATACAATTAACCTATCGGCTATTAATTTTTTCGGGGCTTCCAGCAAGTTATCCTCCTTTTCAACTGTCAATACTGAGGCAAAGTAATTGTTCAACATGTCTGCCATTTCCCCATTATCAATATCCAACGGAAGAGTAAAGATTCATCTGTCCTGCTTAACCCCAATCTCAAAAGATTCCCAATTAGTGTACTAGTGTGACATTTCCCATTCACTGCACCAACCATCTCGGAATGAAATTGCTAATTTGGGCATGGTTGTTTTGAAGGCCGTGCTCATTATGAGCTTGGTTGCGACTAACCCGAGTTAATTTCACATTAGATTCCTAAGGCAGAGGAGGCTTTTGTCCCATCATCAACATTGGATTTGAACCCAAGTCCTAGAGCTGCCAGGATAATGTTTTGAGTTTCACTGTGCAACCCAGGATCCCTCACAGTATGTACATTTGGTCGGCAAGTACAGGTAGTTGATACTTGCCTCCTACATTACATTTAGTTCAAGACAGGAACTCAACCACTCGAGCCTGTTCAGTGAGTAGGAACAGAACTTTGGAACTCTGGGAATAGAAAAAAATTTAGATCTCCCTCATTACTATACAATATTTTTCTCATATTGCACAATAGGTACGGCTATCTGAAAACAAAAGTAACTCTAAAGAGGATGCATCAGTTGAAATTCGGATGTTCAGCTGTTTGTGATCAGAACATTTTGCATTTTACTTTCAAAAACTCAGTCTCTTTCAAATTTGGTTTTCAGTATTGAAAAAAAACTGCATCGAGTAGACAATCCTCTGATATGCCAAAATATATTGAATATTCACTGACAATTGTGTTACCAATCATTCTGTATCCTATAGTATCATAATAAATGGTATGTTATCGCCCTGTAAGATACACTATAATAAAACTTAACAGCTGACCAGTTCAAATTATATGGTTCAATTCCAGGAATCTGCTGGCCCATCACTGAAAGTAAAAGCCAATCCCACAAATTCGGCCATATATTTGTTATGCAAATATTATCTTGGGAGACCACATAATGGTTCATAGATAAAGGTGCCACACCATCTGAGCCATATGAACGTTAATCCTGTTTATGGCCCAGGTTCAATTTTGTGTGATTTAACTGATTTCAGCTGGTGCAATGATTGGCCACAGAGCATTTGAATTAGCGACTGGAAAAATTCGTCAGGGTACTTGGTACTGCTGCGAATGCATGTGTGTTGGGCCAAGACAGAATTGGGCTCTGTGATGCCTCTTTGGGAGAACAACTTGTGACACTCTCACTGTCTGGGCAATGCTGGCCACTTAGGTGAGGTACCAGATGTCACCCATAGCCTAAGGAACTTACTGCAGTTAAGTGAATCCCGATCTCTTGAGGATGTGATAGATTTAAAGTTCAGATAAAAGTTATGCAGCTAATTGCAACATCTGAATTGCAGCATGCTTATTGCCTTGTCGTATTCAGCTCTGTCTTTTACAGTTGGAAAGAATAAATAACAGGATTAGTGCAGTGTCTGGCAATAAATGAATATATGACATGAGTTTTAATTTTCATACTGTCTTATATTCTCTAAAAGGAATGTTTAAATAATACTGTGGATAAAGTTCTAGAAATAAATGTAAAATGGAACCTGAACTGATTCAGTATTTTCACCCGGCTTTATTTTTAGCATGTTGAAATTGATGGGTGGATATAGTACTTAAGCAAAAACACTTGAATGTTGTACTATGCTTCTTGCATAATAATTTTAATTTATCACCCCAAATTCTTCTCATCACAATTGTGGCAGACTGAAAATCAAGAGTACCCCATTGATCTGACAGAATGCAGGGTGTTTTTCTACAGGCCCAGTGACAAAGATTTCATACATCCACCATTATTTCTCCTGGCTAGTGGGCTGGTAACTGGATATTGTAGATTTAAAATAATTGGCGAAAGAACTAGAGAGAAAATTGAATTTTTTTTTCTGTTGAGCTTTATGATGATTGGGAATGCACTACCTGAAAGGGCACTGGAAGCACATTCCATAGGAACTTGCAAAAGGCAATTGGACATGTGTTTGAAGAGGTCTAATTATGGGGAAAGCTGGGATGTGGGATTAAATTGGACTGCTCTTCCAAAGAACTGACACAGCCGCGACAGGCTGAAGGGCTGCCTTCTATGCTATAGGATTCTATGATTGGATTTATTAAAATCTTAGTGAAAGGTGCCTACATGGAGCTACGTGAAAGTTTAATGCAGTCACCATTGTGCTTTGCTGAAATGCTGCCAATGGCAGGGTTATGGACGATAAACAATCTATCACATGCTTCTTGTTAGTTACTAGTTGAGTATGGCACACAGATTTTTGAAATGTCCACGCTGCAACATTGAAGACATGCAAAATCTACCGATTTGCATACCATTTTGTGTGTTTTGCAAACTTGTGCTCTAACCTTATTTTTTAAAGTGTGAAAATTAGGCACTTGCACTTAAGTCGTGCATGGAAGTACAAAAAAAAGTGATCCGTAGCACCTAACAACTCTACTTTTTTCTGTGGGTGAGGAGGAGGGTGTTGATGTTGAGTCAACTCTGCCTAATTAATATCACTGAGATTTATTTTGGGATTCTGGAAGATCTTGTTCTTCATCTTATAATTGCCAAAACCTCAGATACTGGAGTCACTGTTGTTTCTCATCCTACACTCTCAAAACATAACCCCTTCTCTTTAACTTGGCAGATAACAAAGTGAAGACCATACATATCTTTAAATGCATATATTTGACAGAATAAAATGCTTATGGGTCTAATGAAGTACAACCCTTGTATATTTGAAGCAGGAAAAAAGCTGTAATGTGACTGCCAAAACCTACTGCACTGGTTTGAAATTTAATTGGTCTGAATAGATTTAATTCTATAACATCCAACTCCCTCCTTGTTTCATAGCAAAAGATTCTTCCATCACTGTGTCAACTTTTCAGAACATGGGCGGCATAGTGGTTAGCACCGCAGCCTCACAGCTCCAGCGACCCGGGTTCAATTCTGGGTACTGCCTGTGTGGGGTTTGCAAGTTCTCCCTGTGTCTGCGTGGGTTTCCTCCGGGTGCTCCGGTTTCCTCCCACATGCCAAAGACTTGCAGGTTGATAGGTAAATTGGCTATTAGCAATTGCCCCTAGTATAGGTAGGTGGTAGGGAAATATAGGGACAGGTGGGGATGTGGTAGGAATATGGAATTAGTGTAGGATTAGTATAAAATGGGTGGTTGATGGTTGGCACAGACTCGGTGGGCCGAAGGGCCTGTTTCAGTGCTGTATCTCTAAACTAAACATGGGCTGCTTGGTTTTCAAATTATTACGATCCATTGCCAGACATTTGAGTGAATTCTACTTTGTTCTAACTTGTATTGTAGTCTTAAGATTTTGGTATTTGCATAATAAAGCTCTATATTTTGTTTTATGCATTAGGGAGAAAGTTCTTTTTTAGTTCCACAGAAATCAATGTAAATATAATAAGTTAACCTGTTTTATGCAAATGAAAAGCTTCTGTTTTCTTCTCTGGTCCCTTTTATTTCTTTTCCCTATTGTCGATCACTCTTGCCTTTTAATGTGCTGACTCTTGATGGAGTTGGCTTCTACCAATTCATCCAAGTGGCTGCTCTTCATACGAGTCTAGGCAGTGAATGTCAGCTGTTCCACTTTGTTGGGAGAGAGAGACCCAACCTATCTTCAGCCACCTCGCACATGAACTTTTAAATGGGGCAACTGAATAGTGCTCAGGGGATGGAATCCCAATGGAGACCAAGTTTAGTGTCCTTGTCACTGCCTTAGCAGAAATCGAGGAACAAACCTTGTACCCTCCTGTCTTAAGGATTACTACTACACTGTATGTTGCATTTGCCTACATCAGGGGGTTGGCAATTATAGTTGTGAAAATAAAGCTGCCTTTGCACACTTAGAAATCAATGAAAGATGAATTGGGCAGTTGTGATGGGTGTACTAGTTAGTTATTGGTTCAGTAGGTTAACTCTGAAAGGTGTACCTAGCGGTGTACCTTCTGTTGAATGTGAAGTTTGCAGAAAGCATATTAAAATGTAATCATTTCAGTAGAAGCTCGAGGGTTGCAATGAATATTTGAATATTCAAATATTCATTTGTGCAAGGAATTATTTCAATAACATTGCCTCTGAATGTTTTGTCTCTTGGCTTTGATCCAGACTCGGCTCCATATAAATTCTGTAGAGGATACACATCGGGGACCGGTGGTTTACCGAAAGTGGAGTGGCGCCGGTTGCACAGGCATGACTGAGGTATGGCGGCTGCAACACGAGTGGTTTATTTTCTGTAAACCACATTGTCCCCAATGTGTATTCTGTTTATGCAACACGTACAGTGCATGTTTATACAGCCAGTGAATGTTTATTTGGTATTTGAACTTTCATTGTGAATTCAAATGGTTTAAGTAGGCTTAGTTTTTCTCGACTCCTGAAAGTGCTGTCTTATACGCAGGTATGATTCCATATGTGCTGGCTGCCCTCTGGGTACTCGAGTCAAGTGGCTATTCATGTGCGGGCTCAGACAGCGAGGGGCAGATTCTGCTGTTCTGTACTTGGGCCTGTTGGGGTACTTGGTCTGCAAATAGCGGAAGATCAGTGGGGAGAGAATTGCATACCAGTGAGGGAGCCCGTCCAATTTAAATCCATTAACTTGAGTGGGTGGAAAATGAGATGGTCTCCCTCTCAGGCATGCGATCCTTCCCACCTGATTTTTCTCTGTCTGCTCAACTCAGGTGGTCCAATACACCCAGCCACAGGAAAATCATCATCTCCAGTGACAGCCTCATCACCGATGAGCAATACCTGAAACGTATATCTGGACCCTTAAAAGAAAAGTATGTTGTAGCACATTATGCCACAGTTCATGTTGCACTGCAACCAGAAACCAAGGAAAATGCCTGAAAATGGCAACAGGCCAAGTATAATTATTGTTGGCTCAGCTCTGTCAATGGTAACAATGCCAGTCTGGTGGCAGCTTCATGGAATCATAAACCAATACCTTACACAAAGTGCATGCCATATAAAATGTTGACAGTGGAGCTTGCTCTCCCTTGCTCTTCAATTGTAAATATTTGGTTGTGATTAAATCCTGTCTTTCAAGAAGTTTGTTTATTACAGCTCTAATGTTGAGAGAACACAAAGCATTGTTCTGGTGTTTCACAAAGCTCTATAACTTTAATGTTGTGACAACCCAGTTGCATCTAAATTGTAAATGGAGGTGGATAGTTGCCTGGTGTCGCCTCCTGCCCAACTTTTATTGCTGCAGCATAGTCTAGTCCTTGTACCATGTTTTATTTCTATGCATTTTTCAGGGCTCCGGTTTCCTTCCTGTTTCTTAAAACTGGACTTAGAACAACTGCCCAAAAGCAAAATTTGGCACTGCTTTTTCTGCTGGAAGGTGTATGTGTAGTGTCAGCCATGGCTCAGTGATGGCACACACTCCTCTGAGCCACATGATTGTGGGTTCAAGTCCCACTCCAGAAACCTGAGCACCTAATTGATGCTCACGCTTCCATACAGTGCCGAGGGAGCTGTCAGGTGCAGTCTTTCAGATGATGCATTAAACCAAGGCCCTTCTGTCCTTTTGGGGGCATAAAGGATCCCATTGCACCATTTTGAAGACCAGAGAAGTGCACCCCAGTGTCTTGGCCAATATTTTTCTCTTAACCAACATCACTGAAACAGTCAGTATCTCACCTTGTGTGCAAAATCGCTGCTGCTGCACTTCCTACATCAACAACAGTGACTGTAGTTCAAAAAGTGCTTTGGGAGGTCCTGAGGTCGTGAAAGAAACTATATAAATGCAAGTTCTTTCTTTGACCATACCTACTATTGGTCACCTAATTGAGCTGATTTGGAACCTCTTGTAGATTTGCTTCTCGGTATTTTGCCTATTATTTAGTTAATTAGGTGCCATAAATCTCAAGTTCACATCTGAAGGAAGAGGAAATTGATGCCTCAAACAGCTGGCTAGCAGGTAGTAAGCTTAAAGGCTTGTCAATATTTTCCTGAACTTAATATAACTCGCTGCCTTTTCTTCCCTCTGTTTCTTATTTTTTGAAGCATCGGACTATGGATTGAGGTTGCCCATTTTTCGGTCAGTGCCTGAGGATCAAATTCTGTATCAAACTGAACGCTACAACGAAGAAACATTTGGATATGATATTCCAATTAAAGAGGAAGGCGACTATGTATTGGTTCTGAAGTTTGCTGAAGTATATTTTGCCCAGTCTCAACAGAAGGTATTTTTATTTAATTTCTTTTGGATGGGGGAGAAATTTTGGTGTTTTGTTTACAATAAGTAAAAATATATTTAAAATAAATGTATTTCAGTACTAATGTGAACAGCACATGCACTCTCTAGCACTTATTGCTTTGATTCCCCCATCCTTACCCTTTCTCCCCTGATGGAGCTGACGCATGTTTGTGGTTCCAGGGGCACCCTTTTGGTGTCTAGCCTAAGTGTTCTTAATGTGTCTCAGTTATTCAACCATTGAGTAGTTTCATTACTAATCCTGATCCTGACCTGTTGTCCACAAGTTTATCAGCAGGAGTCACTGGACAGTGATGAGAACTATAGCTGATGTTTTCCCGCAAATATTAGCAAGATACGTGTTATAGGGAGTTGCATTGTAAAATTAGATCAGTGCATTGTACCTTCAAGCTTTTAAAGTCCGGATTGAAGGTTTATACACTGGTATGTAAAATAAATAATGACATACTGATCAATGTAAAAGTAATTTGTGTTGTAAGCCTGCACCCAGTAGGAAGCAGTGCAACACTGTCGTGTAAGATCTTTACAGCTAGTAGAAAAAGGGTAACTTTCATTCCATCAGTCTTGAGCCAGTTTTGAACTGAGTTCCCAGAGGGTTAAGGTAGAATTTTGTAGCCTGCCATGTTGCACAGTAATGTAGAAATTCAATTATACTGAATGAATTAAAAAATGCAATGTGTAGTAGAAAGTTGCAGAATGGTGATTGACACAACCATTTTAAGTTGTGGGGGTCAAAAGAAAACTTGTCTAATAGAATCAGAAAATGCTGTAAATGCTCAGCAGGTCAGGCAGCATCTGCAGAGGGAGAAACAGAATTAGCGTTTCAGGTCAATCACCTTTCATCAGATAAGAAAACTTTTACTGGACAAGTGGAGGGGTGTTTCAGGCACTTCAATTGCCTTGTCTTAGTGTGTGCCGCTTTCCTGCTCTTACTTTTATCCTTAGATGTCTCTTGTGTAGGAAACTAACTCAATGCATTTACTTTGCTGAAATCAGCTTCCTCCAACACAAAACTCTTACACCCACATCTTCATGGATCTGCAATTCCTTTGGATCTCTTGAATACAGGGGCATTTCCGCCAGACAGTATAGCTGAAACAGAGAGTCCTGCAGATCCTCTGACAGCTCTCCACTCCTGTAATCCAGGAGCACCTGTAGATGCTCAGTAGCAGTGGGAGCTAATGTCTTATTCAAAATGGAGAAAGTTAAATCAGATTGGCTATCTTTTATTTTAGCTGAATGGATCACTGTGACAGTTGAAGAGCAACAGCTGGCAAAAGAGAGCCTCAAATCCAAATATTCCTGACTGCCCCATTGATCATATTTTGCCGATCAAGTGCTCCACAGCAAAGAGGATCATGCCTTTTGGATTGCATCACTCAACAAAAAAATATATATTCTGGTGTCTTTTTAAGGAATGCTGGGTGAGAGCTGTCACCCAGCATTCATTTGATTTCCATACAAAAGTGTTCAGGAGTGATTGGAATTTACAAATCTTTATAACAATACTCATTCTCTAAAAAGCCATTTCCAAGTATTGTTTCAGATTAACTTTGGGTTATCTATTCGTAGATATTAGGTTGTGGCTTACGTAGCATTTCAAACATTTGATTAAATTTGCATTTTGTGTAATTTCTGGCAAAATCAAAGGGTAACATTTTATGACACATACTTGGAGTTATTGCTGTAGATGACTGAAAAGATTGTGGTAGACAATTTGGCTTCGAGCCAGCAACAGTTTTTTAATTTAGTTAATTAAACACAGGGTCTGTGGTTGGTGATTTATTTTTGGTTGATCTAATGCAAGCCATCTGTGACTTTGAGAGCGATTTCAGGGAATGCAGTGCAGAAGCCCCTCTTTTGTAAGGGGTTTGCCTATAGTAATGTAGTTTTGTCATCTTTTTAAAACAGGTCCTTCCAGCAGCTGCCCTTGACCTTTCTGGAAAGTTTGCTATCAGGTTACTGCCAGCTGCTTGAGACATGCGAATAGGGAACTGATGATGCTAATACCTATGATATCAAATACAAAAGCAGCTTTAATTCGATCACATTTTTCCTTCCAGTGGTAACAAGCCTCTACCCACCAGTACATCACCCCACTGTTGTCAATGAAAAAGCTCTCTGCAGGCATAGCCCCTGTTTGCAAAGGATTAATCTATGACTGCATTACTAATTTTTTCAGGTTTGTATACAAATTTCACAAGCCCACCTTCACATTTCACTGAAACCCTGTTGACAGTACTTTTAATAGATATTTTAAATTTACATAGTTGGAGGTGCTTTTAAAGTAAAAAGTTCAGTAGCCATTATGTAGCTAAAAATGTCAAAATGGCTAACATAAGTAGTTGTGGGTGGTAGTGGTGTCTCTGTAACCTGGTTATAATGTAGCCCAATTACCAACATACTCTGTTTAGAGACATGAGCTGCAAAATTCAGTTTTGTAGTGCTGCTGGTTTTGGCAGTACTGGTGCCTGGAGTTCAACAAAAGCTCTGGGTCTGCTGCTGTCAACTTCTGGCATGGTCCACCCGATCGCCGTCTTAGGAAGGGTGATAACGTGGGTAGCTGTGCATGCACCGGAAGTGTGCAGAATGGGCAGATCATGAGCGTGTCTAATGCTTGTTTGGCACAAAATCTATTTTGGAGCTTGCAGGTTCTGTTAACGCCCTTTCTTAAACATGCATAGCTGAACATGCATTCAGTGCACGAGGGAACCTCGCAACCCCCACCACTGCTATTTGAAGGTATCACCATGGAACTTGCAGGTGAGATGCTTTTGTCTTTTTTCTACTGCTGTTGAATTAATGGAAAATACAGCATACTGTGTTTTTGGAGAAGCTCACACAAGCTCTTGTAGTCAGAAGAGAGTGCTGCTGGACCTTTGCAAGGAGTAGCGTGGGTTTTAAAGGTCTCTGAGAAGAAAACTTGCTCCCAGTCATTGGGTTATAGTTGCAGATGCTCTTCAGCTGCAGCATGACATGGAGATGGAGCAGAGGCAGCATAGATGTGCCCAGAGGGAGGAGGAGGAGACCTCTCAAAAGAAGGCCATATCCACTTAGGGTCTTGAGAGAGCACTTCTCTTACCTCCACCTCAACCAGGAGCAGTATCTCAGGCAGCTACACTTCATCAAGGAGGGTCGTTGAACTGTGCCAGCTTTTCCAACTGGACCTGCAGCTGCAGAGTAGAATGAAGATGGTGCTGCCAGTGGATGTCATGGTCATGGTCGCCCTCAATTTCTACACCTCAGGATCTTTCCAGGCTGGGTCCGGTGACATCACCAACATTTTTCAGTTCACTGTGCATCCTTCATCTGGGAGGTGACTGAAGCCCTGTACGCAAGGAGAGGGAACTTCACTGCCTTCTTTCTCTAAGCTGGAGGATGGGATATGGCTTTGCCAGCGTAGCGTGCTTTCCAATGGTGCAGGGAGCCTTCGATTGCATGCATGTGGCTCTGTGCACGCCACATCTCAACAGGGAGATGCACCGGAACTGCAAAGAGTTCCAATCCCTGAACGTGCAGTTAGTGTGCAACCATACATAGGCCATCATGTTGGTGAAAGCTTGCTATCCTGGTAGCTTTTATCCTGTGCCAGTCAACCTCTCTTGCCATCTTTGAACCACCATGTCAAGCCAGAGGTGGTTGCTTAGCGAAGGGCTTCCCACTCTATGTGTGGCTCATGACTCCCCTCCACTACCCAACTACACTTGGACAGCACTGCTGTAACAAGAGCCAGGCTGCAATAAGGAATGTATTGGAGGTGACCATCAACGTCCTCCAACAAAGGTTCCACTGCCTGGACAGCTCAGGCAGAACCCTCCAATGCTTATGGAATGTGAGACGTCGACTATCAAAACAACAGCTTATCTACATAGTGCTGTTAACATATTAAAAAGTCCCAGGGTGCTTCATAGGAGCAATATAAAACAAAATAGGACAGAACCACATAAGGTATTAGGCCAGATGACCAAAAGCTTGGTCAAGGAGGTTGGCTTTAAGGAACCGCTTGAAGGAGGTAGAGAGACTGAGATGTTTAGAGCGTGACTTCCAGAGCTTAGGGCCTAGGCAGCTGAAGACATGGCTGCCAATGGTGGAGCGATTAAAATCTGGAATGCTCAAGAGGCCAGAATTAGATGAGCGCAGATATCTGAGGGTTGTGGGGCTGGAACATGTGAGAGCATAGGAGACAGGGGAGAGGCGTTCAAAACGCTGGTTTGTAGTAGAGATAGGAAGCTGAGGGATATCTTTGCATTCCGTGATCCTGGAGTAGTGAGCAGTTTTAGTTTTAGCAGATGAGAGCAGGACCCGATAGTGCTTTATGTGGTCCAGTCAGATCTGGCAGTGGGTGGTTAAACCACTTATCCACCATATCCTATCAAGTCTGTGTCCATTAGTCTTAAGGGAGCGGCGATGAGGGCTGAACCAAGGGAAACGGCAAGGTTGAGAGAGAATAATGGTTTTATTGGGGAATGGGGCATTAAAGGTGGAAGTGAGGTTGTGGTTGAGCAAATCAATAGTTGTACAAATATTGTGGTGAATGGAGGGGCAAAAGGACAGTTATGATTTTGAAAGGGCAGTTGTAAGTGAATTGGGGGATGGTTTTCTCCGAGGGTGCATACAGGAGGAGGATGAATTGGGGTGTTGAGGAGGACGTGGGTGGAGAGTGATACAAGGACGTGATCAAAGATGGCCTTATCTGTGATTGATGCATTGCATCATAGTTGGGTCCACGTGTCATGGAGTTGGCCATTACTTTCATGCCTAAAAGATGCGCTCCTAGCTCTTTACAAAACCCTGTGTTAAGTTGGAGCAGGACTCCTCCATGATCCTGAACAGTGACATCAGGCTATGTGGCAAGCCTCCCAATGCACCAAGCATTTCGGTGTGCCTGTCAATCAGCCTTTTCCTGTACATTGCTAAAGCAAAGTCTTCCTCTGATTCCTCAGCAACAGAACACGTCTGCAACCTCACCCTCTGGGGAGCTTGCACACTCACTGTTCCTTCTCCCTGGCCTTGCTGCAGCTGATTTGTGCAGATCCTGCCTCTATACTCTCCTTTAACGTATCAGATCAAGTGACTGTGTTTCTTCATCAGACATCTGCTCTTTTTCTCACTCTTAATCTGCACTGCACTGGCTGGACAGGCGGCAGGTCCTGGGTATCTAAAAACATAAATGCAGAAGGGGAGGGTTGGAGTGAGGAAAGAGGGGTAGTTTGGTGAAAAACGATAGGTGCATGGTCACACCATCTGTAGCCTGTACTTCGTACCAGATTGTGGGATGAAGGTGAAGTGGGATTTGAGAAGATGTATAATACGGAAATATAATGTCGTCATGGATGGTTTCAGCAACACCAGTTACAGTGGCCTTAGTGACTGCCACCCAAATAATTCAAAGCACCATCTTCTCCAAGAGGCTGACGACATACAGCCATGCCTGTCCCCAACCGGTTCTTTGCTGCTTCCTCCTGTTTCGTTCTACCTTGTTTGGCAAGAGAGCGAGGGAAGGTGTAAGTGAGTGTTGTGCAAGGCTAGTTCAACTTTTTGATTTGCTAATATACAATCAGATTCAGGAAAAGGGAGAATGTTCAAAGTAAACTAGTGTTATGACCAGGTGAGAAAGGTGTCTAGGGGTCATTTGCCTCTTTACCTGGTCTTAGTGTAGCAGGGTTTAATGTTAAACACACTGTGTTTTGAGCTCCCCTTTTTGTGAATCCTTGTTCACAGTTTTCCAATTATAAGACA